>NW_010261037.1:0-17764 GCF_000690775.1 Eurypyga helias
GTTAAACAGTGCCAGTCCCAACACCTACTGCTGAGCAACACTGTTCATTACTGGTCTCCACTCAGACACTGAGCCATTGACCTACACTCTGAGTACAACACCCAGCCAGTTCTTTATCCATTGAGCAGTCCCTCCGTCAAATCCATGTCTCTCCAGTTTAGAGACACGAATGTCATGTAGGGACAGTAATGAAGGCTTTGCACAAGTCCAGGTAGCGAATGTCATATGGGGACAGTAACGAAGGCTTTGCACAAGTCCAGGTAGATGACATCAGTTCCTTGTCTTCCATCCATCAAGGTCGTGACCCCATCATAGAAGACCACCATATTCATCGGATACAATCTACCCTTGGTGAAGCAATGTTGGCTGTCATCAATAGTGTCAAAGGATTTTAACTAATGCTGTATTTATCTGAGATGGCAATGTTATTTTGTGGTGCTGAATCACAATACCCATTTTAAAATGGCCGATCTGTTTCTTCAGGACTGCTTTCACTGGAAGTGCTTCTTGCAGGGACCTGTGAGAGACTCGGCTCAGCCCATTCGCAAAGGGGCTTTGCTGCAGGTTTCAGTGCTGGGTGGTAAACTGGTGTTGAATGCAAAGACCTGGGAAAATATACATAGAGCTTATGTGTACCACCCTATAAATGCAAAGATGATAAATATAAACAAGGCTTTATAGGTACAAGAAGATAAATATAAACAAGGCCTACCAAGCAATGCCATCAATGTGAGAGAATTTGTGCAATGAGAGAAAAATGTGCAGCACCTTGCTGGCTGAATGCCAGAAACACCACATAACTAAGTGATGTTCCGCAGTAAAATGCACACATGCCACTGAGTTCCCAAAGCAGGTGAGTAGCCCTGCATACTTGTTAGCATTACAGGATTTTAATGTAAAAAAAAAAAAAAAAAGAAAGAAAGCAAGCAGCGCTACCCAGTAGCATCATTGTTAAAGAAATCTAACCACCAGGTTACTGTCTTGTGAAGAAAAGGAGAGGAGAAGGACCTTGTTCCCTGAATTTATTCACTCTGTATAGCTTGGTTCAAAAAAGAGATTTCCTCTCTACAGGAATTTCTTAAATGGGAGATATGCATGTTCCAATTCCTTCATTTGCATGGTCATTATTTTAAAAATAAGTTTATCTCTGTTTTATGCTTAAAATTTTGTTGCTGTTTTGAACCTTCTAGCTTTTTCAGATCTTTGCACAAACCTTCTTGTGTACGTAGCCTGCAGAACCCTCTTCAAAAGAGGAAATAATCCCAAAAATATTTCTGGGAGAATAATTTTGCAGTAAATTGTAATCTTTCATCAATCCCATCAAGTAAGTATAAAGAACAAGTGCAAAAGCAGGGAGTCAGAATGGCAATGTACCCACTCTATCAGATTCATATTTTGTTGATGGATGTTTTTTCTTGGATCAGTTAGTTTATGTGTTCCTCCACCAACAAAGTCCTGACTTGTTTTTTTTTTGATAAATGACTGGGATATTGCTGGAATCATTTTGTGTTATCACCATTTCATGAAGTGATAATATTTTTAGTCTTGATGATTAACAGTACATGATTTATCTTATTTGTATGGGTGGTAGAGGAGAACAGACACCTTAAGACAGTTTTGTCTTTGTTACAGTGGCTACTGTAGAATTATGCAGTAAGCATCCCCCCTGAAAACTTGAATTCTGAGTAGATGAATCAGACAAAGGATACAATAAAAATATCATTAACCTCATTTTACATTCAGGGACCTGAGTCAAAGAGGAAAGAAATGATTTCCCTAAGGTCTGTGGCAGAGGTGTGAACTGAAATCAAAGTTTCTAAGCCCTTGTCTCCATTTATTACTTATTTGTGAGGCAGCAAATAGGCATATGTCTATCAATGACCAAGGACCTTCTCTGCTTGATGAACTGTATGCTTGCGCAGTAAGTCTTACGAAGTCCTGTCCAGAGACCCTGTGGTCTGAGTACAGAAAAGTCCTCTCCATAAGGATGTTGCCTTTGTTTTATTTGACTGTCTCATCAGGCCTGCCTGGGGAGATGCTGCCTTCACAGTTTTGTAACGAGGATGTGTGAACTCACCTAATCAGAAGGGAGGTTTTTATTTTGTGTATTAGAGCAAATGGCACAATGTGGCCTCCTTTAGTCTGAGAGCCTGAATTCACAAATCAATGATTTATATACATAAAGGATCTCATCTGCTTTGGCAAAAGAAAAGATATGTCCTGAAAAGAGAGTAAGCCATAGTTTTCTGGGAGTTAACTTTTTTTATGAACACTGCATATTCCAATGGAATTGAGAAAGACTGGGAAGATATTCAACATTCAGCAATATTGTTATATTAGTGTCGTGCTTGGGAATCACCTTTCTATCTGCAAAAGATAATGTTCTTCCATACATAGGTATCTATATTTGAAAAAGTTGTGAGGCTGCTATTCTATAACTCATTTTCTTCCTCAGGCAATTAGATAATTTCATTGATATTTATAGAGCACTTTTTGTTCATTATTTTGGCTTTAAAGAGGGTGGACTCCTAGAATCGGTCAGACAGACCCAACAAACGTTCAAGGTCAAGAGTATGCTACATTTAGAATAGTCCTGGTTGGATAAAAACATGCATTCCTCGTTAAGGCAGCCATCGTAGGAAATGAAGTTATAGTCCTATAAATCTGATTGTGTCTGTGCTTGAGTGAGGTAGTGTCTCACTGTTCAATTTCCCATTGTACAAACTGCCATATGCTGCAGGAATTCGGGAACATTTTCTGTGGCAAAGAGAAAGGAAGAGCCTAGGGCAGTAGACGTGACACTGAATGAGAAAACTGAATATGTTGAAGGATGACAGAGGAATTTCTTTTGGCGACAAATCTACTTTTCTAGCCCATTTCTTTAAAAGAAATTGAACAGGGAGTGTCTGCCACCTTTTGCTGTCTATCAGCCTGAGTATAACATTAATTTAGGAGAAGTCATCTCAGGAGCAGGTTTGGCTAGGAAAGGAAATGAAAGAGTAGATCCTCTGAAAAATATCTCTTTATCTGCCCACAGCATCTGAGCAGTTAAAGAATTTCAGTGATGTTTCATAGTCTATCCCTTCGTTAATCCATTTTCCAGAGACACAACAAGAAGGATAGTTTAGAAAGATAAATACAATTGATGATGTAATGAAAAAAATCAGGAAACAATTATAAAACCTTTTTTATGAAATGTTTTATGAGACTGTATTTGCATCTGGGGAATATTAGAGTAAATATTGTGCAGGGAAATTAGTTTTAATTTCATGCTAACGGAAAAATCAATTCGGTTCTAATTAGGTTATGATTTTTAAAATACAATCAGGCAGTCATTTCAGTGTTTTGATTAGATTGTTCTATCATTTGTTTGGGTTTTGATAAATATTACTTCAGAAAATGCCTTTCAACACAAAACCCCATCTGCAGCAGAACAGGTTTGATTTGGGAGAGTTATTCTAAAAGCAGTAGTGTAAAAATGCTTTAAGTGGGTCATTAGCTGCGAGCAATCTCAACATAGTGAGTAGAGCTATAGTGCTTTAGGGTACAGTGTAATACGGGTCTGAAGGGGATGAGTGAGCATTGTTGCTTCTTTAATTTCTGTCTGTTCAATAAAGTCTTGCAACTTCTCTGGCAGAAACAACAACAACAACAAAAAAATCCCAATATTAATTAATACTTGGAGGGAAATGAGCTGAGGGCATTATTGCTTCCCGCACTTGCATACTTAAGTGTTTCTTGACCTTGCAACATGCGAGTTGGTAAGGCTTTCCACAACTTTTTATTTTAAATATACCCTGAGAGAGCCAGAAAGTAAAACACAGCAGCATATTAAGACTGTGATCTTCAAGCTGCCTTTGAAAATCTCAGCCAAGATCATTATGTAAAGCTATCTCAAAGCATAAAATTGACAAATATGTGAATAGTGTGAGAGTGTGTGTGTATTCAGTCTATAGAGTCTATACTACATAAAACACAAGTCTATACAATGTGGAATGTACCTTGTAGAACATTACAGCCTGTTTAAACTGCCATCCATTAAAGAACAAGGCTTAAAGGGAAAGGGTTGGGTATCACTGACACCACTACATTCCTCCATAATTCTTTCTTGTGTTGTTGTTTTTTATTTGAACAAATAGGCATTGTTGTTCTCTGAAAGGCACTGTATTTGTTTGGCCAGCTCAGTTCCGCAGCTTGGCCTCTGTAGTCATCCATACTGGGAGATGAAATGTTGGCACGTTCTTTTCATTTTTCTGTATTCTTGGTATACCTACTCCATCTTTTTTTGTGTATTTTTCTGTCCTTTTGAGTGACAAGTGCCTTTACTGAACAGTATATTTATAATGAAAATGTCTTGTGCAAGAGCTAAAACTGCAAATACTGGCATTAAAAATTAATATGGTTGTCAATCACGTGTCCGCTTTTGCATGTGGTATTGCTTGAGGTAAAGTATGGTATTACTCTTAAGAGAACTATGATTTAGATTATTTCTTGAGTTATGCCCAGACTTTTTTCCTGCGTTACTGGTAAGGAACATTATATGGAGTTGATAAAAGTAAAAAAAAAAAAAAAAAAGGAGAAAAACCTCCTATGTACCTTTATACAATCGATAAGGAATATAAATCAATTTTTAAAATCCCTATAAAGACAGAAAAAGGGACGGTGTGAGTTTATGCCATTTCCTCAACAAATTTCTTATTAAGAAATCTATGCAAACTTTCATGTAAAAACTAGAAATCGTACTTAGACTAAGGTTTGGTATTTAGTAGAAAAACATCAGTGATTTGCAAGAACATTAGTTGTACAAGAAACTGTCTCCGGAGGCTTTTTTTCTGAGGGATATTTTTTCTGGATATGTGAATTTTTCAAATCTGGTTATGATGTATTTTTCATGTTATATGATTTATATCATGGCCAGTGATGGGAATGGGTGCTTGAATAATATATTCAGATTGTATCATATGCTCAGAATTTTTAATTGTACTTCTTGCAACTTCTGGATTAACGGGCATAAATCCATCATGGATTATTAATACGATTATTAAAATCATGGCACTTAAATCCTTCTGAGACTTGACGTTTGCGGCGTTAGGCAGATCAGAATTTGTAACAACATTTCAGTTTGCTTGGAGGGCTTCCAAACAGGGTGGTAAATTAATTAATAATGGCACACCAAGCCAATGCACTAAAAACGTGTGTTGGACAACAGGTTGAGAAAATGCTTTTTTGGGTATATTTCTAAAGCTGTATAGGTACCTAATGGGAGTTTTAAAAGTGCTATCTCTGTGGAATTTATAATGTATTCATAAAAGACTACATTGTCTGAGAGAACTTCCTGTCTTAGGCTCCCTTGTACAGTCATGAGAGAAAAATAAATTCTTGGAGACCTTTCCAAGAAGAAACAGAATCACAGTCTGCAGAAGTCTTCCTTGACTTGAATTAGCATTTTTGAATATTTGTCCTGAGGTCTAATTTCTCTGGTAACCAAAGGGAATTTTTACTTCAGTATGAATTAAAAATCCTGTTAGCTCTTCCATCTCCTGAAAGGTTGCAATGGATATGGTCATGATGAGCATTGTAGTCATGCAACAAAATACAGGAGAGTGCAGTTCTTCGCTTTTCCTGCAAGGGAGCCAGTCTTTTGCACTAACTGTGGTTATGTGGTCTTTGTCTCATTGCAGTTGTTAAGAAAAAGATGAACTTAACAAACATGTTGCTTTCTAGTCCTATTCTCATCATAAAAAGTCTTTTCACCTTTTAGAAAGAAGTGACGGTTTAGAATATATTTTTTATTAGCTAAGAAACCTGTTAATATTTGTGTGATTGACAGGTGCTGGGGTGATTGGCCCAGATGAAATGTCTAAAGTGCTCAGAGTGAGAGAGATTATGCATGTGTGAGAATGATTAGAGGTGTTTAATGTCCTAAGAAGGTTTTTTAACTGAGATTCAAGCTCCTCTTGTTTATCAATAAATTCAGGCTCAAACCCATTCACATTTTCACACTTATGCTTGTACAAGCCTTTAAGAAGCAATCCTTTATCTCCAAGTCTGAGTCACTATCTGGGCTTCACAAACCAGTCCAAGGCAGCACATTCAGTGTTCAGATGCTCTATTCTGGCTGACCTTTACTTGACTCAAAGTTGAGAAAAAGTGGACTTCATAGCCCTCAGACATCCCAGATCTGAAAATGGTCCTGGTATGAGTTAGGATTTACTTCAGGTGGCTGTTTTAGAGCCTGTATCTAAATTTTGCAGTGCTGTAGCACCACATGATTAAACTCTGGAAGAGTTATCTCAAGTGCTGATGAGCAAACACACTGCTCTGTGAGCTTGTTTGCCCTTCTGTGCTCATGGCTGTACCCAACACTGGGTATTTCAGGCAGCTTCAACATTTCTAGGACAGAGTGATGACTGAATTTTATGCTTTGAACACAGTGTGTCCTTTCTGTCTGTGTCGCTCAGAGGTGTAGCATTACAAATCTCTGGTCGATATTCTGCTGCCTTGGGATTCCTCTGGTGCAGGGCTTCTTGCTTTCCTTTTTGCCACTGAAAGCCAGCAAAAGTTTGGGACTTGGCGGGAAACTGGTCAAGAAACACATCTTTTCTACTTTGTTACAGTGGGGTTACGACTGGTGTTGCTGTCTTTAAGGATCACAAAGTTACAGGGGGTGGAAAACCATGAAGGAGCAAGGAAACTTCCTAGATCAGTTGTACAGAATGTCCTGCAGAAACCTATTTCCTCAATATGTTTGGCAAGAAAACAAGGTAGAAGTGCTGTATGAGTAAAAGCACACCTGTATTTCTACTTCCCCACAGTCTCAGAGCTGGAGAAGAAAAGCCTCCAGCATGCCAGATTGGCAGGAAGCTAGAAAGGATACACCTAGGGACGAGGCAGCAGACAAGAGGGGAGGCAGAGAACCTCCTGAGCTTGCTGAGTTTTGCTCTTTCCAAACCAAGCATAAATACTAGAATATTTTTAGTTCCAAAATAAACTCTTTCCATGTTTGGTTGATGTTACCAACGTTAGATAAGGTAAGGAATAAACTTTGTGGTGTCCCAGTAATTTTGCAGTATTTGAATTCTTGAGTTAAATCTGGTAAATGTTAATGTATGTCTAGCCTACCCCTTCCAAATCTTTTCTATTCAATGACGCTAAAATAAGTGGACATATTTCAAGGAAACTTGGCTTTGGACCTGGCCTGAATCAATAGAAGTATAAATTCAGGGATGAATTTTAACTTTCGTTTCTCATCACTTTAATTTTGTCACATCTTGATGCAACTCCATGGTGAGTAACAGAGGTGTGAATTGATTTCCGTGGAGTGCCTCAGAGTGTAATCCCATGTAAATGAGTGCATGCTTTGGCTGGTAGAATTATCTTACATTGTGTTTGCACTTTTCCTCAACCAGTGGCCTGTAGAGCTCTGCTTACAGGGTAAGAAAATATTCAACACAAGAAAAGGTTGCCTTAAATGGAGTGACATTACTCATAGCCAGGATGATCCTGGGAATAAACAAAGTAAGTTAGTTGAAGAAATAAGGTTTACCAGAGTTATTGTGTTTCATATCACCTACATTACAAGACCTGTGCTTAATTGATTTATATTTCTAAATGTTGTGATACCTGCATGTTGTGGTTTAGGTCCAGCTGGAAACTCAGCACTACACGGCCACTCTCTCCCTCCTCCTCCTGGTGGGATGGAGAGAGAAAATATAACAAAAAGCTGGTGTGTTGACACAAAGACAGGGATGGATCATTCACCCATTATAGTTACAGGCAAAACGGACTCAACTTGGGGAAAAAAATTCAGTTTAATTTGTTATGAATCAAATCAGCATAGGATAATGAGAAATAAAACCAGATGTTAAAGACACCTTCTCTCCACCCCTCTTCTTCCCAGGCTCAGCTTTGCTCCTCATTTCTCATCCTCTCCCCTCTGGCAGCACAGGGGAACAGGGGACAGGGAATGGGGGTTGTGGTCGGTTCATCGCACGATGTCTCTGTGGCTCCTTCCTCCTCAGAGGAAGATCCTCACACTCTGCCCCTGCTTCAGCATGGGTTCCCTCCCACGGGAGACAGTCCTCCACCAAATTCTCCAATGTTAGTCCTTCCCACGGGCTGCAGTTCTTCATGAACTTCTCCTGCATAGGTCCCTCCCACAGGGTGCAGTCCTTCAGGAGCAGCCTGTTCCAGTGTAGGCTTCCCATAGGGTCATGGACATCTTCAGGCATATTCCTGTGCTCTGGTGTGGGGTCCTCCCTGTGCTGCAGGCGGGTCTCTGCCCCCCTGTAACCCTCCACGGCTGCAGGGCACAGCCAGCCCTCTCACCACAGGCTGGTGGGGAACCTCTGCTCTGGGCACGTCCTCCCACCTTTCTGCACTGAACTGGGTGTCTGCCTGGTTGTCTGTCTCATTTCCCACTCCTCTCTCTGCTGCAGGTTCCCATGTCAGGTTTTTTCCCCTCTTAAATCTGTTAGCACAGAGGTGACCACCGTCACTGATTGGCTCAGCCTTGGCCAGAGGTGAGTCCAACTTGGAGCCAAGAAATCTTCTAGAAGCTTCTCACAGTAATTTCTGTAGCATGACCCTGCATCCATCCCCCAACCCCCACCACACAAATCCAATACACTGCCTTAATCCCATATTGGATCTCGCTACAAATGACAAGGAAGTTTGAGCTGAGAAATGGACATTAAAAGGGGTCGCATGTTAAAAGCAAATGTTAAAAGTATATGAGATACATGAGAGTGCAGAAGATTCACAAGCCCTGAAGGAAGTTGTTTTATTATTCTAACCTCTTATCCCTGCTGTGAGGAATGCTTCCTTTCAAACCCACGTATGGGATGTTTCGCTATGATAAGAGGAAACTTTAACAGGTTGACTGTAAACATTTCCAAAGTACATTAAATAGCAGATTTTTACATACAGTCTGGAGCAAAGACAGCAGTACGCCTTCCAACCTCGTTTCTAGCTTGTGGAGTTTCCATCTTTTTATTACCTCTCAGTGCCCTTACATTCTGTAATCTGGTGCACAAACTGATGTTAATTGAAATTTTTAAAACTGCAGTCAGTGTTTTTGGCCTGAACCAAAGTTTTAATGGAAAAACAATTAATGATCTGTTGAATCCTTAGGTCAAGCAAATTGTTGCTTTGCTGGACAGCTATTGAAAGATGTCAGTTTTCTTTGTGACAATCTCTAGCCCAACGGAAGGTGTAATGAGTCTAATGAATATCAGTGGTGTGTGATCCATGAAATTACATG
This sequence comes from Eurypyga helias, assembly GCF_000690775.1. Lineage (NCBI taxonomy): Eukaryota > Metazoa > Chordata > Aves > Eurypygiformes > Eurypygidae > Eurypyga > Eurypyga helias. The sequence continues at coordinate 9,263 of NW_010261037.1, forward strand.
TGAATGTATGTAGTGAGCTGTCAAATGGTAGTGTCTACTGTAGTTAAAAAAGAAATAAAAATGCATCCTCTGCTTAGTAAACCAAGTGGGAATTCAAGTCTGTTTAACTTGGTGCTTCCTTCTTAGAGGTCTTCTTTCCACCTTTTTTTTTTTTTTTTTGCATCATTTTCTTCACTGTTTCATGAGTGTAGAGGTGTGTGTCACTTGTGGTACAACCTGAGAGGCTCTAACCACTTCAGGCACAGTTTGGGTGTTCAGTTTCTGTCCTGTGCCTCTGTATATATGTGTGTATATATATATATGCATAAAAAATCTAAGAGCCTTGCATTGTTATTGTGAATAGAGACTAATTAGACAATTTTCTCCTTTACATTGGTACATGTATACTTACCATGACGAGCCCTTTTGTTCATCAGAGCTAATGGAAGAGAGTGTAAAAGAATCCATGTAACTGCAGAAGTGAAGTGTCAGTGAGAGGAGGTTTCCCCAAATACTGGGGAGAAGAGGACCAAGATGTGACATTTTCTTTTCTCAGACACTAGTGATAAAAACTGTTCATTAGAAAAGTCTGACATGGTTTCTTAGTTTCTGATAGAAGAAAGAAATATTTTAGACAAAAAAATAAAAAAGATGTACACTGCATTCACACCAACTCAATCATGCTTTCTTTTAAAAAAAGACAAGTAGATAATTTTACACGGCTAGTGTTTCATGTTAAGATTGCTCTTAAAATAGATTTTACAGGTTGCTTTTATAGCACAGCTCTGACAGCTGCAAGACCATGTACAAATTTATTTTACAATTTTATTTTTTCGTGAAATGCATACTATTTTTGTTTGTTCCACCTCTAGTCATTACAGCTGTTGATGGCAAAGTGGAAAATATTCTTCTAGTGTAAAGAGAAAGGGAAAAATGAGAAATGTGTTACTTCACTCAGAAAATTAAGATGTTTCCACTTTTGAGCCCTCTGTTGCCTGTAAAAACCTTTTATTAAATATATTGCAAGAGTCTTTTAAGGATCATTTGTCAATTTTAAAAAAAGAATTTTAAAAACCAAACACTCATTACTAAATTATCTTTTATGAGAACAGATGGATCTCTGGATAATAGGCATTTGTTCCAAAACAAAACAGTTATTTGTTCAGGGTATGGAAGTTATTAATTATTTACATGTATTCCTACCTCCGTTCTACCTCTAGTTAAAATTCATGGCCTAGGCACTCATCAAATATTGATTTTTACCAAAGTTGATGCTTTCCCTTTAACATTATTATAATGAGGGATAAAAATCAAATTGCTTTCACTGAAACTCAATCATTCTCACAAGCCATCTGCATTGATCTTTTTTCTAGGTTTTACCATAAATTATTCTATTCAATTAAGTAAACCCCACACATAATGACATTTTGTGAACTAAATAATTTATTGACTATTTTCGGCTAAACTTATCAGGCTCTGATGCACAGTTATTTTCATAACATTAATAGTAATACATATAACCCTCCTGCAACTGAATGTGCGTCAGATTCTTTGTTTGGAAAGATGAATCACCTGGGAGGTAGAAATCTTCTCATTTACAAAAGAAACAAATTCTGTCATTGTCATCTACAGAGCGACTCAGTGCCTTCTCATTAGCAAAATTAGGGGCTTGCATGCAACGCTTTCTGGTGATAAAATAATTGCAAAATGATTTTCAGCTGAAAATGGTGCTATTAGCAACAGCAACAAGGATTGTAATTAAATTGGTAACAATTGGTGTGTTTTACAGTTGACTGGTAAGATCAGATGGTTATAGTTGCTCCTTGATGGGATTCAAAGAGTTTTCCTCTCTGCAATGCAGTGGTTGCACTTCGGTCTGTGTGACACACGTTCATGTCGTGTCTTGACAGGTCCTCTGGAAATCTGTCCATTTTCTAAATGAGTTTTGTTTCACATTTCAAAATTAATTCAGCTCCTGTAGACTGAGATTTTCAAGTGAAAGGGACAGTTTGTAACTCTGAACTCTACTCCTTCAAGCAAGGAAAATGATTGCTCTGCCCCCCATGATAAATTTGTGTGTGGTTGCTTTGGGCAGTAAAATGGGTCACAAAGTTTAGTCATTGATCACAAAAGTTTTTTTCATGGATTTTAGAACCTTGTCATAGCTGTGGAAGCACAGTTGGGTTACATGTAATCATATATGGAAAGTTGCTGCTGGGTGTGTATAGGGGATGTCTGCTGTCTGGTGTACTTAGCAAACAGACTGGATGCAAAAAAATTGTCTTCTGAAAACTGAAGAACAGAACACAGGCACTGTAGGGTACATATAGATCCACATCTTCAATGAAGACTCTTCTGAATGCAGAAATGCTTGTAAATAAGTAATACCAACACTGTGGCCTAGGGAAAGTTTGGAACATGTATTGTCATTTTGATTTTGGCATGAATTGTGCACCATGAGTCCTTCTTTCCTCTGCAAATTGTGGTGATCATTTTGAGAAGTAAGGTTCTAACCAGTATGCTCTGCTAAATTGAGAGAAATTAAAACTATGGTAATTTTATAGCTCAAGAGTTAGAAAACTCCTAACCCACCCTCCCCCCCACTCTCCAAAGCTGAACAAAATAGCATGGAATTGCAATCTCACTTTAGAATGCTTTGCTTTGTTTTATTTTATGTTGGTTTACTTTGTTTTATTTTATATGGGGAAGATCAGTGGTTCCAAAACACAAATCAAACTGTGGAGCAGGAGTAAGCAACTAGAAAATCGTATATTTTTTAAGCATTTTGATGTCATCATAGTAAAAGGTAATTGCTCTTCATTTCTGCTTTTAGCATGATCCATTTCATATGATGGAACAAGGAGTCAGGCATTTAATCAATCTGGGAAGAGAGTTCCTATTTATTTCTTTCACTGCTTTTCAGTCTCTTAAAAACTAAATGCTTTGGTGTCATCGTTTTGAAGGGTTGCTACTGCTGCTCACACTGTCTTGCGAGTCTGAATAAAGAATGGATCTGCAGGTAATAGTAAATGTAAAAGTTTAAATGCAAAAGCTTGTATTGATTTAATTCCCCATTAAATCAGGTCATTTTGTGGTTCAGTGCCCATGCATTTAAACATGTAGCCCAAACACAAAATATCACTTTGCCTTGCACAGTGTTTGGAGTTGCTCTGGAAAGAAAATAAGGCTTACTGTTGCTCTGTCTAGGTGCACTTATCAGTGCTGTTGTCTTTATGTTTGGATACTGCTTAGGAATGTAAAGCATCTGAATCTGCTGCCCTGAATGCTTGCACATTCAGGCTTTTCCTGTCTAATTTTGCTGGTGAGCTACTGTTCATGAAGCAGGGCTCTGTTCAGTTTGGAAACTGCTGGATGAGAATCCTGCTTTTAGTGTCTTGTGTTACTCTGTAATGTGCTTGTCGAGCAATAATGTCACACCTTTCATAAAGGGAAGTGCAAATACAGTGCAGGACAGGTTCTCTCTCCCACCTCCCACCTCATGCTTTCATCTGTGAGAGGTAAGAGTCAAAGGCTTTGATAGCATCCTCCTCTCTTTTGTGTAGCATGGTGTGCTCTTTGTAGAGACCTGATCTAAGGGGAATTAACCTGAGCGTGAATTGATAAATGAAATGAGCATCTGAGATTCTGCTGCTGTCCAGTCCTTATTTAGCTGTGAAGTTAAACAAATGTCTAGTTGGGGGGTTGTGAAGAGGAACCCATGGCATTTGGATTAAGCCTTTGCTACTCTGACTTTTTTAGCTCCCTAGAGGTGGTTGGCCATATAAGTAATGACAGGGTTTGCTTCCTTGTGCTTTGGCTTTATTAGCACCAGTGGGAATTTAGACTTTTTAGTTTCCATTGCAGTTGTGACTCTTTCCTCTAAATTAATGGATATTTTGAATAAATCATAGTGAAGCAGGGCAACGTGTACAGTAGGAAAAAAAAATTGCACCAACATACCTGAACAGGTTTCATGTCTATTACTCACGTACCTTTTGAGGCCATTATGCATGTAACTGGGGTTATTTCTTCTTTGAACCACAGAAGCATATGCGTCTGACTCGCATGCCCAAGTGCTATATGAAGAGAAAGCAACTCAAGCACGTTAAGATTTTCCTTTATATTAGTGCTGCCAATGTCATGTCGAAATACTCTGTCTGGATCAATGTCCTCTTGCGTCGGGAAAAACTATCAGCAAAGAAACAGATGTCATTGCTGCCCATATTCTAGCTAATGTGAAGTGTGTTATAATTAACACTGAACAAGATGAATTCATGCTGGGACGTATTGTGAAATGTTAATTATAAGAAAAAACACCATTGGATTGGCTCCTGTTGTTCCTGATTCATAAGGAAATTCCTAGAGGGAAAAGAACAGAAATATCAACTGTGCCCTCCCTTTGCGATTTTTCTGGGAGATCACTGCAAAGGTAATGTAGTGTTGGATTTTTCTATATACTGATACACACTTACTCATCCTACCTGACTGGAAAGATGAAGGTGTCACCACAAAGATGTCTTAACCTCTGCCTATACTGCCTCATGCGTAAACTGCTCTGATGTGGAGTCTTCATCTGTGCTAATTGCGCAGATTTGAATTTGCATAGATGCTGCCACACAGAAGCCTATGTGGCTAGGCCATTTTTACTTTCCCACAGATCACATACAGTTCTGACTGATATCCTGCAAGCCACATGCTTTGATTTCATCCACCACGGTTTAGACTCAGCTAACTCTGTTGTTACCATAAAAACATAGAATTGAGTGGGAAACGAGAAACAGTCCCTGTGAACTTGGAGCTACTGGCAATAACTGTTGATTATTAGAGGAGAACAGCAGTTAATTCTGTAAATAACATGGTGTAGCTGGTTTTGATTTGCTTTGTCTTTAGTCACTCATTTTAGCTTCAAGTAGTGCGGATAAAGGCTAAATCCATAGGTTTATTGGTACTCACCACAGTAAGTTATTGGTTTATATTCCCTGGAGAAGATGAACTCTGATACAATTTGTTGTCTTGACTTTTCAAGAGGGAAGAGTCTGATGAAAGTCTAGCCATCAGCTGAGAAACCCTTCCTACTAAATTGCATGTTAGGCTTTAGTAGCCGAAGAGGTGGTTTGTGTGTTGGGTTTTGATTTTAAAAGTCCTATCTATCTTCTGCTTGGATTTGTTTTTAATTTTAATGTGTACATTACAATTTATAGTTTTCTTTTCTCAGAAGGCATGGATTATTTATGGCATGGGGTTTTTTTTGTTTGGGTTTTTTTTGTGGTGTTTTTGTTTTTTTTTTACAAACAAAAAAGGAGTTACCTAATGCCTCTCTATTTAGAAAAGAAAAAGCCTGCTGTGGACTCTAACTGTTCTTTAAATATCCTCAAGCTGGCAGCTGAGCTAAAGCTAAAACTATTTAAGTGGAACACATATGCTAGGGAGTTAATGAGAATGGTCTGGGACAAGGCTAGGCTCATTACTTTCTAGTGTTCATAGCAATTCTATGAGCAGTAAACTTGTATTCCAAATTTTCAGTGGTAAATTTGACTGTTGTGTCCTACTCTTCTCTTAATTTCCAGAAAAATCTTCTGATCTTTCAGGGCTGGAAAGGAATGTTGTAAAGATGTAAATACCAAACTTGCCTTTGTTCTATGGGGAGAAGGAAGGGAAATGATCTGCAGCTCCAAATAGAAAACTGAAACTTTCGCACATGTGTAGAGGGTACTTACTCTGATGATGTTGCTACCCACTGACTTCTTTGCAGAAAGGAGAGCAGGGTTCACAGGGTATATAACTCTTATTTTACACGTTTTTTGACTCAGAAATATCTTGCCTTACCGAAATACTAGTAATAAAAGTCACGGAGTAGTGACTGATATAAAGGTGACCTGCTTGCTGCTAGTAACTGAAGATTTAGTAGTTGAGTTACTCCATTCACTTCAAAGCAGCAGTTTCCCACTTAGAGCCCTGAGATCTCAAAAAGTTATGTTTACAATCACCTACATCCCTTCATAGAGATATAACAGTACTACACACACACGCTCATATATGTTGCACGTAGATAGGTTACATTACATGACATACGATTCCAGAGCTGTCAAAGAGTCGGATTCTGCTGTCCTTTATCATTTTGTTTACATCTGTTTGCAGATGACTGGAGGTGTCATTCTGCTGAAAATCAGACAGCTGAGCCAGGAGTAAAATGCTTCTCTTAGAGAATAAGATTGCTGTAACCTTCTAGACAGGAGCATACATTGTCTTGAGTCTTTGAAAGCCACCTTGCTGCAGGTTAGCCTGTTGATTGCTATGCTTCGGGTGGCTCTGCATGTACCACTGCTGGCGGCTGGCAGTCACCCAGCAGAAGAAAAAGTTCCATCAAACCACTGACATCAGTAAGAACCATGGGTGAGTCACTCCACACTGGTGCTGATAGCATCCTTTTTTTTTTCTTTCCCCCATGCTGTAATGTTATGTGCTGTAGATGTCACAGGAAATGGTAAAATCACATCTTTTCATGTGGGCCTTTCTTCAGCCCTTCCTATATGAAAAGCCATATGTCTCTGTCCACGAAGTGTCGCATTTCACCCTGCTGGTCCAATTTATTCTGTCTGAACATTTGGCCTCATGCTTTTATACAAATACACTTTCTCTGCCCAGATTCATATTTGTGTCATGGTCTGTTCCTGTTAAAGATGAATGAAGACTTGTCAACAAATAATCTATCCAATAAATTAGAATCTGATGCAAAACCTCATTGACGTCAACAGAAAGCGTCTTACTGACTTCAGTGGTTCTACAGCATCCTTTTCATGCTTCCTTGATGCCTTTCAAATATATCCATTTTAGAATTAAAATATTTTTCCTGGTAGTTTTGTTTATTTTTTTTATTAAAGTCTGTGAAATATTGAGTAAAAATGAGAACTGTGCAGTTTAGTAGTCTGGCAGATGGGTGCTGTCCTGGAAAAGCAACCGTGTGTTATTACTGTTAATACCTATGGATTTAGCTTTAAATATCCTGAAGTCAGAGCGGTGAGACTTGGACAACTCCCTTGCTCTTCCTGCATGGTTGTACTAGCAAGGCTCCAGCGCTGCACTTTGTACGACGTGCCTAAAGCCATGCGTGCCAGAGCTGCACACCTTGCCTGTCGGCACACAGGTCCACCCACAGGCTGCAGCATCCCAGCTGGGAACTCCAGAGCTAGAGAGCTGGAAGAGGGAGAATGTGGGGGCGAGTGTTTAAAAACAGACGAGCCCTTTTTTCTATCCCAGAACATAGCTATCTCTGGTGGATCTTGTGGATTTATGTTAGCAAAGTGATACATATATCTACTTCCTCAAGAGAAAGTTTATCTTATAGAATATGAAATAATAAAGGAGGTGAAAAAAGGTTGCAAGTGGTATGGTGCAGCAAAATAGGCAAGCGGGAAAATTCTGGTGTGTAATTTCAGGACTTAGTTTGATCGTATCTAAACAAATTAAAAATAAGAGCTCTGGCTTGAAATGGAGAGAAAAGTTCAGGCAGTGTGTGCTCAGCTGATTTCTAACAGGTGAAATGTTTGACTCAGAGCAGAATCTGTGTGAACCAAGCGACCGAGCAATAGGAGAAGAACTGTCACCGGGGGGGGGGACAGCTGCCACAGAAAGAGCTGAGGAAATCTTGCTGCCAGAACTGCAGCAGATGGTGAGGGGAAAACAAATCTTTTTTGGGAAGACAGAGTTTCAGAAATCCACACAAACCTGATGAATGGCTTGGGTTGATGTTCTCTGTCTTTCCTGTATTTTCATGGGATGAAAGGGAGGAAGGATGAATGAATGTCTCACCTTCCCCAGATGATGCATTGCACTTGCAGTCATGTACTTTTTAGCAGGATTCAAGTGGCCTGAGGAAACCTTATGTTCTGAAAGCCTGATGTTATTTAAAAAGGATGGGAGGAGGTTATTGTAACAATTTGAGGCTGTAGGATTTCAAAACCCAGTACAAAGCAATTTATTCACTTCTCCAAAATCTCTTACATGTTTTTGTCAGCCTCCTTTCTGAATGGTCATTGCACATTATTGTCTCACAAGATGAGACTCAATGTAAATACCACGTCTGGGACAGATCTTCATCGGCCGTAGGGAGGGCATGGTTCAGAAGATCTATGTGGTGTTCAGGTCAGTTGTAACAGATAGGGACCAGGCCCTGCACTTAATTTTCTGTACATACATTCGTTATGATTGATTAATATGAAGTAGAGCTATGACTCCGTTAAATTTTGGTTTCTTGCTTTAGTTGTTGCTTGGTTTTTTTTGAGTGCATAACTACTTCCTCACCCTGGGCTGAAATTCTGAAACCTTTTCGCACAGACTGACTGCTGTATTGTTACAAGGTGAGATTTTTTGTTTTATTAATAAGAAGGCAGACAGCCTGATATGAGACAATGACTTTAAATTAGGAGCATTAGGAAATGAATGTGAGGAAATGTTCAATGAAGGGTCAAAAAAAAAAAAAAATAGAAGGAAGAAAGAAGAAATGAAATTACACTTTCCCTCTGG
>NW_010261037.1:17794-46435 GCF_000690775.1 Eurypyga helias
TAGGGAAAGCAATAGATCTATCCCATCAAGCAAATAAGAGTTAAGCAAATGAGATTGGTATTTGCTTTTCCTACCAGTGTTTTAAATGTCATTGTTCATTTTGGTGGTTTTTTTTTTTTCCTCCTCCATATTAACCCAGAAATGCTGATGCACCAGCATATCTCATTATGACAGCAAAAGATATTTCTCTTTGCTGAAGTGAATTCAGAAGAAAACCAATCCTGAGGGCAGTGAACATCGACTGTAGAGAAAAGCACGGTCTGAGGTGCCTGTTGGAGGCTGCCCGTGGCAATTTGTGGGTTTCTGGGCAGACAGGCAGAGCTGATGAGAGCACCTGAGTTGCTGGTATGAACAGGCAGTGACAGCTAAATCTGGTTATTCTCAGGGAAGAAAAGAGAAGAAATTAGGGAGGCGGAAATACAAGGAAGCACGCTATTACTATTTAAAATAAATACCCCGCAGCCACAGCATGAAGCATGACACTGCTGACCAGTATAATAATGCAAAGGAATCACTACTGAGATTCAAGGTAGAGGTAATCCAGATGAAGTGCAACAGTAAATATAAGCTTCAGAAAGCTCAGATTTTGCCAGTTAGCAGGGGCAGCTTGCTTTCCCTTCCCTGTTTGGAGGAGGGTGGATCAATCCCTTCAATTCAGGAGAAACTATTTCCCTGACACCCTAGAGTTCAAGTCTCATTGGCCTCAACTGATAAAACAGGTTTCACTGTAGGTTAAAACATACACTGGATGTCTAATACCATTCACTCAGGTGAACTCATACTCTGGTTCATTAATATCCAGTGAACATACTGGGAGGAAAGGGAGAAGTACTGGTAAAAAGAGGTCTGCAAATACTGTCACATTTCTGACACTTTTCTCACGTCTACTCTTTCTCTAAAAGAAGGCAAGATAAACTGGCTAGAAAGATGTCCCTAAAACAATGTGAAAATCACTCCTGGAAAATGTCTGAACTAATTAAAAAGTAGGAATGAAATGAGCTCAAGGCCCCGGAGCGTCTTCTGTGACAGAGAAGAGGCAGAGGTGGCTGTAGCAGCAGCAGTGATATTACCACACACTCCTTGACGAGGAATTTAATGCATCTCATAGCCTCAGTAATTGCCCTGGTGTGGAGCAATGCCACAAAGGCAGCAGTCGAGAATGAGCAGGAACGGAGCCTGAAAACTCACGGTGTGAGGGGAATTTATTGGCACTGCCAAAACTGAAAACTCAAAGCAAGTTCCTGTCAGGTTGATTGAGGAGTTGAAAGGAAAACAAGTCACAGCCCCCCAAGGTGTCAGGCATTTCACAAGCCTCCACTGCACAGGTGTCAGCTTCAGGGTGGCGTTTGCCCATCACCCACCTGCGATTTTGCAAACCACTGAGGGCTCTGCAGTGCTCAAAGGGTCGCTCAAGCATACCGAGGGCTGCAAATCCACTTGTGCGGAGATGGTAGCTCTTGAGCTGGCACAAAGGGCCTGCTGATTGGAAATGAGGCAGATGAGCACAGGGAGTGATCAACCCACATATTGGTGTATCTGCTTTTGGTAGCCCTGGGATGTTCTTGGTTACTATAATTTATAATGATGCAGCACATATCTTCACACCTGAGAATGAAGGCCTGATTTGCCATGTGTAAGGCAATGGAGGGATTGTCATCCAAAGATGGTCTCAACCCTGAAAACTTTCTAGTTCCAATAATATGTATAGGATAACGAGGAGCTGTGAATTGTAAGAAGGCCATGGGCTGCCTTGGTTGTGCATTTTAGACAACGGGCTCAAATTTGGTAGGGTATCAAGGGTAGATGTGGAAACTCTTACTGGGAGACATTTTGTGGGTAGGCAGGGAGAGAGTTCATTCTGGTTGCCTTATTCAGGTCAGAGATGTCCAGCTGGTGCTTCAGGGGCTGGATCCAGCTGGAGAACATTTGTATCTGGTCCCAAAGTACCTGGATGGTGGTTTACCATCCTTATGCACATGGAGACCTATCACTTCACATATGGCTGTCAAGCCATCACTTTACTCAGATGGCTGTAGATGATGCCCAGAAAGTCCATGAATATGTCCTGCTTCAATGACAAGGAGTTATGTGTGCATAGTGACCATGACAATCACCTTGTGTTCCAGGCAGTATTGAAATACCGCACAAATAATAAGAGTTCATGTATAGGTGCTAGGGATGCAGAACCTTTTATTGCTTGTGCTTGAAATGTAAATGTAGTTGGTATTTGGTGTTAAAATGCTGATATTTTAATAGGATATTATCCTTTAAGAAAAGTGTTATTTCTGATAGACTTTGATTTCCAGAGTTTAGAAGCCTGATTTTTTAATATGTCTTGTAATGTTTCCATGTGATTCTTGCTTGGCCATTGCCTATATGTGAAAAAATTGTTTCCTCGCTCAGAACGTGGGATTTGGGGAAGTAAGCAGACTGATGCCTGTGTTACTGGATTTGTATCATCAAATGAAACCAATACAGTTCATAGTTTAAGTGACAGGCTGTCTGCCCTTCAACACAGATAAATAAGAGGTAAACAAAGAAAGAATCCTAAACCAAAATGTTACAGTTGGTATTAGGGAGGCAACATTTGGCTTAGCATTTGAATGATTGTAGCTCACTTCAGGAGGTATAAATTAAGGAGCTCTCATTGGTGTGAAGTAGCAAGCCTACATAAACCCTTAAGGATGAATTTTCTTCTCTATGAGCCAAATAAGAGCTGTGAAAATCTAGCTTCAGTAAGCTTTCTGATGCTTGAGGTTGCAGAATCTGCAGTTGCTAGAGGGAAGCGGCTGGGAGTTTCATAAATAATAAATTACTGTAATCCCATGAGGTCATCATGAAAATATGCATAAGAATAATAAAAAGACTATAATGGGTCACAACCTCAATAGATTCTAGAGCTGATAACAAACAGTGAGCTTGAACAAAATGTATTACAGCCAGAAACCTCAGTCAGAGGTATCTTCAAATTTATATTAGAAAAAAATTATTACTTTGGAAAAAAGACAGATGTTATTACCAAAAAGTCCAAAAAAAGTACATGTGGGAAACTAATTGGTGCAGGAAAGTACTAAATCAACATAATTTAGCCTTTTCAGTTTAGGAAGAGTCAGGGCCTCCAAAATTTGTATCTCACACAGAAACATTCTTGTAGACTAAATATTGTTGCTGATGTTCTTTAGCTATGATATTTTCCCTTAAAAAAAAAAAAAGCTAGATTTCAGTTATAAAAAAAATCTGATAGATGCAACACCTAGAGGCAAACACTAAAAGTATGAAGATCCAGAATAACACCTGGCTTGCCAGAAAAATAAGATGGATTATTTTGAGTACTCCATTGATCTAAAGAAGCATCATCAATAATATAAAGATGATTTGAACGCACGATGTAGACTAAAGGAAAAGGGGTTGACATACACCTGCAGGGGTCTATACAGCATCTGAATGCCAAAACCTAATACAAAGCTTGATTGAAATGTACCACATAAGCTGTAAACTGGAAATATCCTATATAATGTGACAATTTCTTTCCAATTACTTTTGGTAAAAGTGGAAATTGAGGTTTTTAAAAGACCAGAAGTATCTCCACTGTCTGAAAACTGTTTTGAGAAAGATAGAAGTTAATGATGCTGTTGATAGCAGAAGTAGCACACATTAAAAAGCTTCACAGGCTGGTGTTTTAAACTCCAACTCAGAAAAATACCTCTTTCTTTTAAGGTTTATAGATATATCCACTGGAAGTAATGGGACAGTTCATGCTGGGTCAGGGACCTAGTGCGTAGCAGATTTGAAGCAAAGCCACTTGGTGGTTACTGAGGGATGTCTGAGAGACCATCTGACAGTCCAACATAATGTGTAGTTGTCAAAACAATGTCTTGTGATATAATAAGAGTCTTCCATACAGAGGGAGTAGTGCAAATATGGTGCTACTATTACACGAGGGTGCACACACTTGGCTTTGGAGAAGGACTCTCTGGTGCCAGGCTTGATATGTTTGACTAATTTCTGTTTCTTTATCAGCTGAGCTTTAGATAGGCCAGCTGGGATCCCCAAGAGCAGGCCAGGTGCCATGGCTTGGAGCTCTCAACTTGTTAATGGAGCCAAAATTGAGAAACATCACTGAGCTCTGGCTAGAAGGCTGTTGGCCTTGAGTTCAGGTGTGTCTGCTTTGTCCTGGAGCTTGGCATGTAAATCACCTGGCTGCAGAGGACACTCAAGGTCCTTGTCTGCCTGCTCATGCATGTCAGACAAATGCTACAGAACAGCAAGAAAAACTCATTGCAAAGAGCTTAGCTTCCTTTAGTCTTGTCTCTGAGAGGTTTTTGGTTGAATTCATGACTCTTTGGGAGCCCTGTTGAAAACAAGGTGGTTCTGCCTCTTCTTGGCCTTGTTTTTTCTGTGAGATTGAAGGCCATTTTAAAGGTGAGATGAAACTGTGTGGTGGAAGGAGGGATGTCTAACAAATACATCATTGTGTAGAATGCCTAGGTAGTTTTAAGTTGATGGATTTGATCTTTTAAAACAAATTACAGACAATGAAGAAGCACACTTGGTTAACTGCAGTTTCCACCAGTGTGCTACCTAGCTGTTTTCAGCAATACCCCCTAGGCAACGTGGTAGAAATGGGTCAGTGTATACATGTTTTCTCTCTTCTATTAGCACGGCAGCGAATTCTGTGCTTCATATGCCCCCAATTTTAGAGCCACTTTCCTGGCTACTCTAGCCTTTCTGCTCTGCCTCCGGTAGCTTCAGATCTATTGTTCAGCAAAGATGGCTTGAGATGAATGGAAACTATTACTGGAAAAAACAAAACTGCTGTGGCTGCAGACTGGGGAAAAGAGGATGTCAGATGGGAAACAAGCACTTGGGTTTGGGGGTGGGGGGGTCTGCTATATTGGCACGTGGCAGGCAGCTTGCATATTAACTTCCTTCTAGTTACAGCGTGGAAGCCTCTGGCATCCTGACCCTCACAAATACACACAGATGACCCCAGGCAGATCCAGCCCACTGCTGCTCCCTATGGCATCAACATCTTTTACACACAGGGTGCTTCATCACAAATAGCTTTTTTATTGTTTATGTATTTCAGTTATCTTAAACTCTCTTCCCTCCCACACCTTCCACTCAGTGGAAGGGAGAGAATGGATTTACTGCACTTACCAGCTGAGCTTAGTGCTAAACATAATGAGCCAAAGGCCAAGATTTCAGATTTTGTTTACAACTTTGGAGTAGTTGGAGTGATATGCTAAAGGATTTGGCATCCAGCAGCTGCCTTGGAAATGAATGGTAGCTGTTCTGGTGCTTCTGGCTATTGGAAAGTAAAGCACTGATTCAGGTAGTCACATATGGATTTACAAGTGTAACTGTTGGCTTCAGTTTCTGTAAATATTGGCCCACATTCCCCAAACCAATATGACAGTGTAAAGCCATACTTAACAACATAGAGGAAAAATAGTCAATTATAGCATCACAGTAGCAGAAAGGGAATTTGAAAGCCCTAAGCTATTTGGAAGCTACTTTGAAGAAGCGAAACTGGATTTTTAGTGCCTAAACCAAGTAGAAAACTCATAAGAATCAAGGTTTTTTGAAAATGTTACCCAGTAATCTCTCTGATAGTAAAAAGTCCTGCCACTTTTCCATCATTAAAGTGGTTGTCAAGCTCCTTCAACAAATAGTTTTCTAACCTACAGGTGTATTTGACTGATGGCTACCAGCTCTAACTTGGAAAACAGGAGCTAAATGACAGAAAATTTCTTTTGGCAAGTGGTATAGTCACCCGAAAATGCTGTTTGAGAGAATCCCAAATTGTGATCTAAATTTGGCTCAAATTGACAAACCCTTTTAGCTGTTAGAAAAGAGCCTTGTCTTTCTAGAAAAGAACCATAAATAAATAAAATAAATAGTTCTCTCTTTTGTTAAGAGAAAGAGGAACTGAATTGCCTTATGAGGTCTCTCGAGGACTATGAGACCACACTTCTTCAGGATCTGGGAACAAACCTTGGAAGCTGCAATGGTCTGAAAACAAGACATTCCGTTTTCCAAGTATGTGAAGGGAAAAGAGCAGGCATTGACTGAAGGGGAAATGGGAGAGGTGGTAATCATGTTGAGCAATCCAGCGATACACCCTTTCCTCACAGTTCCTTCCTACTTGGGTGAGATAAGTAACATTGGAAGTTATTGGCTAAGACCAACAAAATAGGGTGGTGGCTTTAACCTAAGAGAGGTGGGTGTCTGCATCTTGAGATTAATTAATGCTTAATCTATTTGGAACATTTGTATGTGTTCCCAGGAATATTCGTGAACCTTTTGGAGCTCAGAAACAAAGTTGTTTCCATTGCCAGTCAGCTGGCAGTGGTGTGTATCAACCTCTTTACTTGGAGAAGAGCAGACAGACAGACATTCATGGCATTCTCATGGGTCTTTTTCTGGTGAGCAGAGAACAGGAGCTATTTTTTTAGAGTTCCTAAACAGTTACATACAGCTTTGTAAATCTTAATTTTATGTGTAGTCTAGTAGCCTATCTGTTTTGATTATAGAGGTTTCATTTGCATAGACTTTAAACTCAATTACGGTGTTTGCTACCTATTGTTTAGTACATTCAAAGACCCATATTCTCGCTACTGGTGATGTCACAGTATTTCTGCTTCCTCTTCGCTTTGGTGGCTATGTATAGGAGATAGGGGAAATATTCCAGCGTGACTGCACATCTTTATACTAGAAAAGGTGAAAGTGCTTTTTTCCTCCAATAATCTATTACTATGTGTTGCTGACTGAGCTGATGTAATCAAGTTTTTGTCATTTATTCTTTTCTACAGAGAAGATTGTATGACCCAGTGGATAATCTAAAAATCTCCCTGTATTGCTAGATTTTGCTATGCTGCCTTTTGTTGAGTAATACCTTTAAGCAAATATTTTTTCCAACTGGTTTTGATTTGTGGGTACCTAAGTTTCTACCAGGGAAGGTTCAGTATTTTCCTGTATATGGATACTCTAGCACAAGCTTGAACTTGCTTTCTCTGGGCACCTTTCACAAGACTTCTTAGAAATAGCCCACAGGCTAGTTCCCAAAGGCTCACAGAGGACAAATTGAAAATCACTTTATTAATAGTACCTCATTTTGTGTGGAGCACAATGTGAGTGCAGAGAGAAGGGGCTGGTCATTAATATACATTAGTACTCAAGCAAACTAGTATTTTAGAGTTTCTGTACACTGGAAAAGACTTAGCTCATGCTGCTTAAATAATTAGAATGAATAAAATAGAGAGACCACTCAGGAATAAGGAAAGCTGGTTTTAGTTGAGTCAAGGTTAATCAGTGTAATTGTATATGGAACTGAAAGGATTTTTACTCTTTTATTAAACAGCTTTGAAAAATTAACGTTTAACTTGTTGCAGGCTGTGAGGAGGCAACATTAATAGTAATAGAAAATAGCAGATTTTTAATCTTTCTGGTAGCATTTTTTAATAGAAGAAGAAAATATTGTGCTAGACATAAGTAATTTTCCTAAAAACTTAGTGGCATAAATGTCCTTATGAATGTCCTCATAAACAGGTACTCACTGAAAAGTTGTTTTATTATGCATGCTATAAACTCTTAGAAGAGTCATTAAGAAAATTCTCATTAATACAACTTGCTCTGCTTTTGCTTCAAGAAAACTGCTGCTAGAACTGACTGGAAACCAGGAAAAGTGGGTCTCTGATGTTGTAATAATATTTGCAAAAATGTTTTCTCTTTTGGACTAGGTTTGGGAAATTCCCTAGGGATTCTAATGAAATCTGTGAGTAATAAGTTGTCCATCAGTGGTAAGTGTGGTGTGGTGAATAATAAACGGTCAGTTTTCCATCATCTCCCAGATCTTTGAAAGACCAGATTCATGCAGCCACCGTGATTATGTTGTGATTGTACATGTCATAAAATCCCACTTAGGACTGTGAAACTTCATGAGAACTAAGCCAGTGCTGAGCCCAGTGTCGTCTTGTTGTGGAACAGCTGTTATGAAATCACCCTCTCCCAAGCAGTTTTTGAACTTCAAGTGATAATGCGGTTGATGGTTAATGTCGCATACCTCCATAAGCAGATGGACTGAAAGAATTTTAATAACTGTCTGGATCTAAATGATCATTCCATCCACATTCTTTGTGGCTTCATAGTGTTTATGATAATTCTTGCCCGGGTTCCAATCTATACCGTTTATCCAGCTGTGCCTTTGATGTCTGTACTGTGGTCTCGAGGGAGAGAAGTCGTGAATGAGCGGTTAGTGAGCGACACACAAGGGGTTATGACGTCTTTAACATAAACTAATCAGCATAAGGTTTTTCCTCTGAAATGGATTAAGCAATTTATTTAGCTATAAAAACTAGAAAACTAGTTAAGTGAATTTTACTGGGGAATCAATAAAGTAATAATTGTGTGGTAATATAACTGGGGCTGAGGTAACCAGCTCTGGTTGTCTTTTCTTTGTTAATCCATTCCCCCTGTTTTTTTTACCCCTTTATTTTTCTTTTTTTTTTTTTTAGTGGATCTGTATAGCCACAAGTTATTCTGATGAGAGAATTGAAAAAGCATATTGAGAAATCTTTGAGCACGTTTTTTGTACTGTGAAATCTTTCTTTCTTGCCTTTGCAATAGATTAAAAAAAAAAAACCATCCAGAATTCATTAACCAAAATTTTATCTCAAACTCTTATTTTTGTATTCTGTTAAATTTTCTCCATTTATATTTTATAGAATGGCTTTCTAATCCTATCTGAGACATGCCTGTAAGCTAAAGATAAATATGTAAAACTTACCTTTGAATTGAATAGCGTCTAACTATTGCTGCTTTTAAAAAAATAATAGCAAGCCCCTTGACATTATCCTCAGCAGTGCTTCAGAATTTGCACTTACACTGCAATTATTACAGTTACATGGGAATTTTTTTCTTCTGATAATTAGAAACAAATTAATTTAAAAGAAACTTCATTTGTTAGACTGTTATAAATATTAAGAGATGATAAATTGTTATAACAAAATAGACCTTCATACACCAGTTGTTTCACGCTTGCATTTTAAACTAGATTAGCTACATTTAGCAGTGTGCACATTTAAGAGCTTAAGTAATTTTCAAAGGTCTTTCTATATACTTGTGAAACCCCCCATCAGTTATGTGCTGTGAGTTATTTCTCACAGAAGTGTCATCTTTTTGCAGCATTAAAAAAAATGCCAGATCATATCATATTATCTGTGTATTTGCATTTAACAGTTTTGCTCGTGTGGGTGAACAGAACACACACATCTGAATTACAAAGGCCTTTTAAAAGATAAATTTCCTTCCTTTTCCTGCAGTCTTAAATGTCTTCAGGAATCAAGTCTGTAGTCAGCAGGAGTGAGACTGAAATTATGTGTTGAATAATAAAAACAACCACAGTAGTAGTAATATGAATTGGAGTGAGTCCTTGCCCTTCGTGAAAAGTAAGCTAGCTTCAGTATCCAGAAACACTAATTAGATGGTGGTAAACACGAGTACTGGGATACTATTTCTGAGTGAATCAACTTATTTTGAGAGTTCTCTGTGCTTCACACTAAGGTGATTTTGGGCCATGGAAATATAATAAGGGGAGAACAAACAGCACTATCTATCCTGAAGAAACCGGCCATATGGGAAAAATTAGAGCTGGTTGAAGAAAATGGATGTATTGTTCCATTAAAAGCATAATGAAGTATAACTTTTTCAATGGAGAATTTCACTTTATTGTCAGAATGTTTAAAAAACAACCACCCAACCAAAAAAATGGTTTTCTGCTTCTTTCTTGTCCAACAGGGTAAGACACTGCCTAGGGCCGCATCTCAATTTATTTATATATACCCATATTTTTTCCTTTGGAGAAATGCAGAAAGGAGGTGGAAGCAGGTTTGCATGGCTCAAAGCAAGGAAGCGAACCCCAAACCCAGCAAATTATAGCACCACTGTTAGCAAGTTGCCAGCCAGAGCCTTGTAACTTGAAGTTCCCCCACGGGGGAAAATGTTGGCCATGTAATGTGCCAAGAGCCTCTGTATACACAGATACTTCAGGGTTCAGTTCTGCATGCATTTATCCTTGAAGAGTGGAGCAGCTTGTGCATAGCTTCATCAGCTCCGAAAGCTACAGATGGATACCAGGGTCTAACATGTCTGGTTTTCAGATATCCTGAAAGGACTTGATTTCCCTCAAGGCAGAATCTTTCTGTCCTGCATGTCAGTAGTGCATAGAAGTGCCACCACAGACAAGTGTTGCTGTGACCCGTTTTATGAGTGCAAGATGCTTCGCATCCTTGTTGGAATAAGCAAGGCAGAGGAGCCTCCTCAGAGGTGTGTTCCCCTGGGAGCTGGCTGCCTAGCTGTGATTTTACACATCCAGCCAGCTCAGACATCTGAACGGAAAAATTCCACATTTGGGGACATCACATGGATTTCGTGTTGCTCTGGGGAATTCCAGGTCTATAAAACAATGAGTGGATTATACAGTACTCATCCACAAATGTAGCTTTTCATCTGTGACAGATGCGGTATTGATAATATCCTCTATTCAATAAATCTTCCAAGTATAATTTAATGCCAGGTTACCAATCTCTGTTTGATTTAACTGTTTCAGAGGCCTCTATGTGAAAGGCTGGCAGTAGAGTGCAATGGGCAAGAAGATCAGGCACGAGGCTGGGAGATAGGAAGCTGGGTCTGTACATTGCTCTGCTGCAGACTTTGGGATTAATTCTTCCCAAACTCCTCTCATTTGAGTGTAAATCCATTAGTTGTCACTTCCTGGCTGAGTCTTTGTATTTTTGATGTGGCTGGTTAGCTTAGAAACCTCACATTCCATCCCCCCATTGGGATACTGCATGGATTTTGTGCGGTTATCTGAGTCTGAAAAATGATGAGCTGAAAGGTAGCTTAAACTCTTTGTGTATAACTGTGAAAGATTTGTCCGAACCTCCCACTTCTCTTGTATACTGTACAAGTTGTGCTTTCCCACTGCTTTAAAGGTTCATTGGTCTGAGAAGCCCATCCTAGATTGGATTTGTACAGCAAAGCTGTACACAGATAAAAAAAAAGAGAAAAAAAAATGCTGTGAGGGCATTTGATATGAACGATTTTGGGCATAGCCTTGTGAGTAAGGGGGAAACATATATGGCCCTGACATGACTGATCATGGGGGAAGGATGGTTGTGTAGTGAGGAGGGAGGCATGACACTGAGCAAACAAGAGTCCCATCTCTCTCTCTGGTGTGCCCAGCATGTAATAACCGAACACACAGTAGGAAAATAGAAGGGAATGTTGGATTTGCAAATGCCAGTGTCTTTCAAAGTTACTCCTCACATGACTTAACCTAAGAGCAGATAAGGAGTGGCCCAAGGAGGCGAGAGTCAAAACTGGTGAGAGAATTTTACAGCTCTGTGAGCGTTCGCTGGTGTGATGGCAGCAGAAAGGTGCTAATGGAGCACCTGTGCTATACTCGTCAAGGTTTAGGCACACGGTATCCTAGCGAGCTCATCTACAGGGCACTCTTTCATACACCTGTTATAGCAGTTAATAGCAAACTGCCTAAGAAATTTTAAATTATCCTGCTTTTCCTTATTTCCATAGAAAATGCTCCTTGTCAAAAATGGGCTTGTAACGTGACCCTGCATGATTCAAGCTATATAAGAGGCATGAACAGGAACAGCCTTGCCTGGACTGTTAATCTTGCTGGTTTTCCTTTCTATCCTTATGGTTTAGGATTTTTAAAAATCTCTTAGTATAATTTCAGTATTTTAAAACCGCCTGAAACTTTAAGTCATATCTCTATAAATTTATGCACCTAAATTTGGGGAAGGAGGACAGGTGAGAAATGCTCATTTCTTTTTTGGCCGGAGGATGCTCAAATGAGATGGCAGCAGAATAGAGACTGTCAAAACGATAAAAGGAAGTGTTAACACTGATAATTATATTATTCAAACAATTTGAAATCCTTGGAGGCTGCATTTTAAACGATGCATTGCAAAACAAATCGTGTTTCGTAGCTTGAGAGAGTTGTAAAACAATGAACTAATTAAGACACCTTTTGTCTGTCTGCTCTTGTCTGCCTATGTGTGTGGCCAGGGGAGTTTTGTGAGTACTAATGGGGTATGCTTACATCCTATTTTTAGTAGTTGTTGCCACTGCAAGTATGTTTCAAAGACTGAATATTTACAATCCAATTAAAACCAAAAAATAATCTGAACCACAGTGTAGTTGTGTTGTTGCTCCACCTCATCCCTTCAGACTTGCTCTTCTGTCCCCAAAATGAGAGTGCAACAGAATCTTAAACTGGACTGCAGCTAGTTTTGAGACTTCTGGTGAGAGAGAGTCCTAGCCAGTGTAAGCTGGCTTGAAGTTTGGAAGCTTTGTCTCAGATAGTTTTGCCTCTGTGCATAGGAAGCTATTGAAAGCAAGAACTGCAGGTGGTAACTGGTTCGATGATTGTCTCATCCAGTTGCCTACTAAATGTGGCTACAATATAAAATATTAGACTGGGCTAAGAGATGACTACTTTGTGCACAAGAAACATTAGATAGAAGTCCATGCCTCCTTAGAGAGAGGCTTTTGGACTCTTTCCAAGATGTATTGTTTTTTCAAAAAGTCAGTTTTATTTTGGTGATTCTCTGAATTTTTATGCCAAATAAGGTTTTGGTTCTGAGGGCTGGATTCTGTTCTCTTTCCCACTGCAGGTTTTTCACTCTCCTTGCTCTGCTTCTGTTTCTTTCCATGGTATTGCTTCCATGTGAGTGCAGCGTCAAACTGAGCTCTGTGTTAGACTTGCCCAGTGCTGCAACGAAGAAGACAGCTGCGTTTCTAGAATTATTGGAAATAGTACAGGCAGATAACATCAGGGAATAAATCCTGGCAACCATCCTCATGTGCAGTGGATCAGTTTAAGAGAATACATAGTGAGTAGAATATGGTCCCAAATTATAGCAGTATGTGGCTGCTGAAACTGAGAGTATCATTTCAGCCTTCAGACAAATCCCATTTTCTGAAATTAACCTTACAGCTACACATTGAGTCAAATAATCTCTATCTCTTTCCCATTGGAAAAGTCAGAAAGAGGTCATTTTCTTACTATGTTGCTGTGTATGTTTGCAGTCTGTGTGGGTCTTATCAATTAAAGCTTCTCTAAAAAGATGGGGACCTTCACTTTTTATGAGCACCTGTGTACCCGCTGGGGACAGAACTGTATGGATTAGGGTTACAGGAATCTCTAGGAACGTATCTTTGTTCTGGGATCAAGCATTAATAGGGTTTTATGTAGAAGGAATAGAAAAATTCCTAGGGGATTCATTCCAATTATATCCCCCATTAGGTCAAAAGAGTTTTAGTTTAGTTTGGTAGGGTTTCTGCATCCTTAGCAGTTATAAACATTTGTTCCTTTATATGGCGGTGTTAATTAACATCGTTTAAATTTACTACAGGCTCTCACATTCCCAGACAAACAAAGAGTGGTCATTAGCCACTTGCATTTAACAAAGTGGAAAAAATATTTTCCAAAATTTAATAGAGCTTTTAAAGAATCAATTTTAATATTGGAACTGGATAAGAAATATAGGTTGATTCCTAAAAATTTACTTCTTACAAAATTAGTTATCACAGATACCCATTTTGAGTTTACATTAAATACTGCGTGTCCCTTCTGTCTTCATTCTGAGCTGAAACTTGCTGCCTCTCTTAACTATGGAGAGATTGTATTGGTCTTTAACTCTTTGCTGAAGAAGAAGAAATTCTCTCATAAGACCTCAACATCTTTTATCACTGTTCAAAATAATACGGTGCTCTGTTGCCCTTGTAACTTTGACAGATGATTAATTATAAACTTGAGGTACTGTGGTTCAGATAGAAACCTAATTGGGTATTTGTGAACCAAATGTGAAGGTGTTGAATGCAAGTCCATGCTTCAGTGCCACTTTGATATCTCTTTTCAGAGGTTAAATCCTCTGTTTTGAAATATATGAATACACACCGTCTGTTTCTCTCTAGTGAGTGTGTACAATTCCAGGAAAAACATGATTCAGCTTTGCATGAGGTGATAAAGCTTTATCAATAACTGTGGAATAAAGAATATTTAAAAGAATGTGTGTATTGTCTTAAAAAATCTGTATATGAAAAATCCTGGATTCTTAGGGAAGACCTTTCTTAAACTTTAGAAAAATAGGCAAATTCACAGGTAGAATGCCCTAAACAGTGGCAGCTCTGCTTTGCATCTCTGACCTTCCCTTCTGTGTTGCTATGAGTAACACAATGATAGAAGAGAGAGTGAGACACTTTGATGTTAAATACCTTGTAGATTTTGCAACCTGGTACCAGCTCTTTGGTTGCAGACTGGTTGAGACAGCCTCTGGTCCTCATTTGATTATGCCAGAACATATGGTTGAATCTGGTAGCTTAGTTGTAGTAGTTTGATTTTATTTGTAGTTTACTCACAGTCCGAAAATTAAGTGCATGCGTAATGGTTTCACCCTGACTTGTGAAGCTGTGGAGGTGTTTCCTGTAAATCTCGCTGTGAGTTCTGACACCAAATTGTTCACTTCAAGCCATGTCTTAGTGATAGTGACTGCTGTGAAAGATGAAAGTTGCAATTACTATCAAGGTGGAATTGAAACCGAAGTTTCAGTCATCCAAGAGAAACACAGAGTTTAAAATAATTCTATGTAGAGGAAATACAGAAATTCTTTTTCAGATGAAGAATTGTAGGATATTGAGGGCCAAGAAGCCACTGGACATTTAGAGGATGAGATCAAACAATTAAGGTCTCTTTCTGCTTTTATTGCTATCTGCAGGTTTGTGTGAAGCACATCCCTGTCTCTAGGTCTGACAAATGTGGTTGATCAGAACACTGAGACGGGTGTCTTGTGCAAGTTTCTTCTACATCTGACTAAGGACCAAGTCTGTAGAAACTATTTAATGCCAGCGAGTTAAGTAAAATATGGGACTTCATGCTTTCCTGCAGACAAATGGATAATCTGATCCCAATCAGTTATTCCCTGCTTTAGTCATATCTTTACTCTTTTCTCCTTTGTACATAGCTCAGAGGATCATGAGCTATGGGTGAGGCGATAAACATGAATCTCTACTACAGCTATATTTATATTATCTCATCCTCATGCCCAAAGTCCATCTTCCCCTTGCTTTTGGTGGCAGGGAAAGTCTCTGGAGTCAGATGCCTCTGTCCTTAAAAAAGTGTCATGGCCTGAAGAATAATATAGAACACACAATGCTGTTTTCAGTTCATTATATTAGTACTATTGCTCTGTGTAGAAGATGGTGATGTGAAGTTTACTATGACTTCACAAATACATTGTTAAATGGTGTCCCACGATTCACTTGCTGAAGAAAATCATCCATGACCCAAACTCTATAAAAGCTGCACCTACGCTTTGTTCATTAGGTGTTCCTGAATTATTTCTTACCCCAAGGGAAGCAAAACAGCTGTTAGGTAGGGTTATTCTGGAAACCTGTTTCTAGTTTTCTAGAAGAAATCCCAACTCTCCTTTGTATTTGAAATATTTATTTAAATATGCAAAGGAGTAGAAAAAGAAAATGTGTCTCTGGGAGGTCATCCCTTCAGAGATCTTCCACCATGTCAGTATTCAGCTTGCACTTTTTGAAGTCCTGTTGTAAGGAAAGAGTATCAGAGCCAAATCTGAGGCAAGCTACCTTCAGCCATCGACGCCTCTGAGCATGTCAGTCAAGCACTGAAGCTGCTTGCACAGCTGGTAGCCTGTACACAACAGGGAGTATTTTTAACACTAAAAATATGAGTGTGACAGGTGCACGTTTTATTAGAACTCTTTTTTATTGTGCGTTAGTGGAGAGAAGAGAGCTAGCAGCACTTTTAACAAGTCTTCAAGTAAGCGTGAAAACAAATGAAGTTCTATGGTACATATTGATGTTTGTTAGCCAAGTACAGGTAGTCCACAGCAGCGTATTCTTTTCTCTGTTTCAAAAAATCCTAGATGAATTTTGAGCAGCTTGCACAGCCAGAACCACTCATTCTTTTTTATGAGCTTCATTTGCATTTATACTCTTCCCTGCTGTTGTTGAGTACGCCCCTTTCACTTGTCCTAAATCTACAACTGCACTGGGTGCACTTAAGTAGCTGTTTCCTACTGATATATTGATTATCACACTAATTACATCCGGGGTCTGTATATGAGCTAACAGAACCAATTTATTTGAATTTTTTATAGGGGGGAAACTCTCCAGAACTAATTAATTCTACAGGGATGGTTCTAACTCTTTTCTCCCTTTTTCTTCTTCCATCAAAGTTTTTGGTAGGTAAAGCGTGTGCTAAACCCACAGAATATGTGGGGAGAAAATGCATGATGATTTTGTCTAGTAAATTTTCATATCCTTCTCTTTTGATAGGATTTTTTTTTTTTTAATTAAATCTGCTTTCTGCTTGATAGAATGCTTCTTTTTTTCTGATGTGGTGTCATACAGTGGGCCCTGGTTCTGTAATCAGCTCCGTGTGCAGCCTGCTGTGCCTGTTGAGGTCAGAGAGGTTGGCTATTTACATGCAACACACTGCAGAAATGGGCCATGGATATTAACTCATTGGTTTATAGCTGGAGCAAGAATCTTTTTTTACAGCCTCCTCTGCAGGATTATATGCCCATGTTTCATTCAATTTGACACAGAATTGGACTCTCTCAGTAATTTCACGTATGTAACATAGCTGAACATTTCAATGGGACTTTCTTTAAGTTGTGAAAAGTTCCAGCCACCTTTCTAACTTTATCTGAAATTATGTAATCTCAAATCTCAGACATCTGTGTGATGTAAATCCTTTGACAGGTACTTTTCTGACCTTTTGCAGTGGATTTAAAGATATTTTAAAAAGGCAGTGAAATGGAGGTTTGAGTAGAAGCTATCATGGGAAACTGGATAGTGCCTGGTGATAGATTTGCAGTGTAATGAGACTTTTAGCCTTTTATGTCTAGACTTTCTCTTTGAATCTAGGGTGTGGAGAGTTTGAAAGCTATTACAACTGTTTGGTGACTCTTCTGTGGTTTCTCTAAATTGATCTACTGGTCTCAGTTCTTGTGAAAATGTCCATTGCCAATGGATTTTGATAACGTCTGCAATGATAACTGTAGTACAGAAGTCAAAGGACTGCTTATTACCGTCATAGCCTTAATGAGGACCATACATCTCACACTATGATAGGTCCTAGGAGAGGTATTGATCTGGGGAATGTCCATTTTCTTTTTCTGGTGTTTTAATAGTGTGCCTACACCAGGATGCTAGCTTTCCCACTTTTCAAGGCTGTTGTTTCCATGAACAGAGAATTTCACTTTAAAAAAAGTCAGGTGTGACTCTACTGATTAAGCCTGAATTTTTTTCTAATGATGTCATTGAAAGAAAGAAAACCTGGGACAAACCCAGAGGCTTTCTTGTACTGCACATCAAACTTGCCAGGAAAATAATTTATAAATTTGTTTAAATATCACAAAGAGAATTTAAAAATGGACACAAACTGATGTCAATTTAATGAGTGCAACACAAGAAAAAGTGTTCAGTGAGCCTGAGCCAAGCTCAGTGAGAGGTTCTGCAGCAGCATTCTGGACATCGTTGTCCATAATTTAAACTTGGGCGTTTTAGAAAGAATTACGTTAGTTTAGACTGGAAGGCATTAGAGTATAAATCAGAGAGTCTCCATCTCCGAGAAGCTTAAACAGCTCCAAAGGTTAAGTAGAAGATATAAAACTGTTACAATATGTTTGTTATGGGCCTTCAAAGAAAGTGGTGAAGCAAGCAGGATGGCAAGGTTAATTCAATAACGGGAGAAAAGATCCCACACATTCTGGGCATAACTCATGGGACCTGGGGCTGGGCAGCAGGGTGGGAGTTTCCCAGAAGCATTAGGAATATTAATCTGAGATGGAAGTAAAGCAGTTACAAAGCTCTTTGTTCAGCATATACCTGTTGCTGATATAAAGAACATACATATACAGGAATCCTGAAAAACTACATAAAGAACTTGTGAAACTTACTTTAACTGTGGTCTGGGTTGTTGGCTGCAATGCCAGTAAAGAACAAACATGGTAGCTTTTATTTTTTGTAAGGAAAAATCCAGTAAGAGTAGTACAGAGAGACTGGGAAGGCTGTTTTTCTGAGGACACTGCTGCAGGCATGAGTCTTGACTCCTTCCCATGGGAATGAAAAATTCACAAAAAATGGATTTTAATGTCCAGCCTTGCTGTATAATTCCTGTATAACTTTAAGCAAGGCATTTAGTCTTTGATTTTCAAAGACAGCCACTGAAGGGAGGAGTCTGTATGGACTCCTTTGAAAATGCCACCTTTAATCTCTTTGTAACTCACCTCTCACATGCAAAATGGCAGCATACATCTGTCCTCTGTTTCTGTTTACCTGCGGGCTGGAAGACCCTGGGAGCAGAACCCACCTCACTTCATGAGTGTGGATAATATATTGTCTAGGGGTCCAGGAACGAGCTGGAGCCAATGATAAATGTCATGATGGTTAGGTAACAGTTGTCACTGATAAGGGCTTTGTTGTTTTTCAGTGATGACATCTCAAGATACAACATCCCTGTCCACCCAGAATACACACTGTTCCATCTACACCTGAAGCAAATTGGAAGCATCCAGAATTATGGAGTAGTGTGTATTCCAGAGGGACATGGATGTGGTTGCACAAGTTTCACTGAGGTCTGGGGAATCATGGTCAAATCTTGAGGTGTCATCACTGAAAATTAGTCAATCCATGCAAGCTCCTCCTTTAGGGATAGGTTCCGCCATCTCACACTAAGTTAAGGTTTAACAGATTTTCAGCAGCCCTCATCCTATTCTGAACTCATTATAGTTGTATCTTTCCTCCTCCAAGCCGTGCTTTTTCTTCCTGCATAGTTATAGAGTTTCTCAGTTTAGAAGCACTGACAGTTCTTCACAAACGTCTCTCACAGCACTAGTTCCCTTTTTTCAAACCTTTGCAGTTGAAACAGGCTTTTTGAAAACATTCATCTCTTTTTGGTGTAAGAAATGACACTCTGAGGAGCAATCCTATGAGGAAGGAGAGAAACAGAAATAGTCAGCAAATATATGGTCAGAAAAGTCAAAGCTGGGAGAAAATGGTGTGATTTATGATGTTACCAAAGTAGAACTGGAGAGGGAGAAAAAACCAAGAAAGATGCTGAAGTAGAGAGGAAAAAAGAATGTGCAATAGATGGAGAGATAGAAGGGAAGGAAGAAGTTATAAAATCTATCTTTTGAAAATAAAGAAGCTGAAAATTGTTTATTCCTGTCTATTTAGGTAGTGATTTCTGTATTTTCTTGAGGGTAGTTTGAGGACTCTGTTCTGTTGAGCATCCACTGCAAACAATAAGAAGATTCTTGTTAGCTGATGGACCTTGTGATTGGAAATTGACCTCTTAAATCCTGAATTACCTTTGTCTAGTTAAAGGAAATGTCATGACCACAGATAACTGCAAAAAGGGAACTTTGTAGTGAACTTTGAAATGGTGAAACTTGCTTTTGTGATTAATTGTGGTGAAGACTAAAAAAAAATATCAATCAACATTTTCTACAGAAAAACATTCAGGGGGAAAAATGTCTCTCTGATTTGGATAGATAGATAACTTCCCTTTCACAGGGATGAAACTTCATTTCATTTTCACTATGTATAAAAATGTATCATTTTTAAGGCGTAAGTAATAATATATACTGCATCCTTCCATAGGCAATTACATGAGAACTTGTGCCTTTCCAATACATTTTGTCTTTTCTTTTACCTGAGTTGCAGTCTTTTTCTGTCCTTCTTTTAAAGTAAAACTCTAGTATTTCAGTTTTGCTGAAGTTGCATAGTCTGAGTAGCATGTAGTCCTCTGACCAGTTCCCTCTGGGATGATGTGATCTCTGCAATTCATAGAGTATGGAATAAAAAGAGCTTCCCTCATAAAATCAGAGGGACAGAGAAAAAACATTGATGATTTATGTTGGTGGAGATTTGACCCAGGAGCTTTGAACATACAGTAGCTGTTATTTACTCTATGTCACCATCAATCCTGGGCAGGAAAGACTACTAAGAACTTCCTATTTGCAGGGCTGGCACTCTTTCACACAGTTCTCACTGCCCCATCTTTACTCCTTGCCTTGGCTGTTTTAAGCAGAAATGCTCTCCTGTCCTGACATGCATGTACTGTGTATCAGGGCTTTTCAAATTGTCCTGTGTGCATACAGAATCTGGGAAATTCCTATTTTATGAGTCAGGTCCTAATGCAGTTTTATGACAAGATGAATTAAACAGTAAAATATTATTTGGATCATCTTTACACATCACTGTTTTTTACTGTAATGGCTTAACAGGTTTCTGGGATATACTGCTTTTTCTACAGCCTGAGAAACTAGTGTTCAATAGCTGTCTGTGCGGGCTGGTCTGTAAGACAGGCTGCTTTGACAAATGCCAAGCTCAGGGAGTCATGTTGGTGTCTGATTTTTCAGGGAGGGAAAGACTAAAGCAAAAATGTGTTTGGATGACTTTGTGGGGTTGTTACAGTGCAAACTGTGCTGGTCTTGCTTGTGTTACACATTCACACCAGGAGAGTGACTGGTGGCTGCAGTGGGATGTGAGAGATTTTTCTGTGGGGAAGGATGGTTTAATGGACTCAAGCTGCGCCAGGGGAGGTTTAGATTGGATGTAAGGAAAAAGTTCTTCACCGAGAGGGTTATCACGCACTGGAACAGGCTGCCCAGGGAGGTGGTGGAGTCACCATCCCTGGATGTGTTTAAGAGACGGGTGGATGAGGTGCTGAAAGATATGGTTTAGTGGTGGACAGATACGGTTGGACTGGATGATCTCTAAGGTCTTTTCCAACCTAGTGATTCTATGATTCTATGATTCTATGCCTGAGAGAGGTCCTGGGTGGAGGTGGTCAGATGTCCCTAATCCCAGCCAGCTGTGCTACAGTGAGTGAGTGGATGGAGCCAAACAGAGTGTTAAAGCTTTCTTGCCTTCCACTTTCTCCTAAGCAACACCTGCCTGGTGATACCGGGTGTCACAGGGAATAAGGAGTGATGTGGAGAGCAAAGATTCAAGTGGCATAGCTGGTTTTTGAAGGTTCATTCTGATCTGTGCATTTTATGGTGAAACCCTAGGCTTTCACAACTTGACATTTGCTGAAAGGGAGTGGCTCCTGCCCAGCTAAAGAGAATGGAAACCAGTTGCTATCCCAGTCAAATTCTTCGCTGTTACATTTGTTATGTTAACGAAATAAACCCTCTGTGTTTTAGGGAAAAACTCCTTGCATCTGGTTTTACGGTGATTGAGGGTCACTTCTGGAGAACAAATTAATTTCTGAAACATTTGTTGTAATAAAAAAATGAATACTCTTTCAGCTAACAGAGAGAGGAATCTTATGAAAAGAGCATTCCCAGATTATGGCAAAGAAACAAACACAGGACTTTTATTTCTGATATATTTTGCGTGTCATTTCTGTTAATTCTTTAAGGAATTTTATGTTTAAACAGGGACCTTCTCCCTTAAACTACCTCTCCTGTTATTGTAGACGTCTGAATCCCAGTTCAGGGAGCATCAGCACTGAAATCAAGGGCTGAGTTTTCAATTCAGTTAAGAGATAGAAAAATTCCTTTTCCTTTGGAAATGACAGTACAAATGAATAACATTTAGGTTTCCTGCACCAAACAATTCTTTTTCTTTTTTTTTTTTTTTTTCATTTTGGCAACACAAGTGATGTCTCATCACTGAAAGCTACTGAAAGACAAAGACATCTGCCTGCTCTTAAAACCTAGGTACAGCTGTTGCTGTAAAAATAGTAGTGTAACTTCGTAGGGATTCACTGAACTCTGGAGATTCCTTTCCTTATCAGAAAGAAAGAAGATCCAGGGTAGCATTATTGGCTCTTGAACAATTGTTCACCATTAAGGTCCTTTTGATTTAATAAAAAGGTGTTGCTGACTGCAGTGACCATCCAATAAAAGCACGACTTACTGGGAAAGAGATCAATTGTGGTTTGGTACCAAGGGGCTGTTGAAGAATTAGCAATGAACTCAAAGTGGGAATAGGTTTTATGACCGTAAGTGTATCCCTGAGACCATCTATATTTTTTTATTTCATCTTGGATGCCTAAGTTGGCAGCAGCATCAGATCTCTGAGAAAGCAGTGGATGCTGTCATTTATGGCTGTGCGGGGGTGCCCAAAGCAGAGCAATCTGGTAAACCTCTCTGCTTAATCACCAGCAGCAAAACTGCTTGTTTTGAGTCTGCTCTTGATAGTTGCTGAAATTTTTACTCAGTGTCTCCCTACCATTTTAGTGGAAGACTTCTAGGGAAAATGAAGGACCAGCCTCTCCTTTTCAGTTATCTAATCCAGTTCTACAAAGGAATTACTTGCCCTTAATATGTAATCTGCTAGAAATCATCCTCTTTCTTTCAAAGCTCTTTCAAACAATGTGTCATATTTCAGCACAGAGGCCAATACTGATATTTTCACTGTTTCCCAGTAGCATGTAAGGCCATAAATGCAGTACAGATTAGCTGAGGAAAAAAAAAAAAAAGGAGATGCATAAGAATATACACAAGAAATACCATAATTCCAGTATTTTAGGCTTCCTTCTATGAATGGGTCTGGAGGGCCAGGGGAGACTACAGTTACAGAGACTTCCAGGGAGCTCGGATGAGAAAGTCACCTGCCTTTGACTGAGCTTTTCTGAAACACAGAATCACCAGAGGAGATGATGTTGGCAGTCATCGCTCCAGTAGGAGCTGGTGGGCTTGAAAGGGTCCATGGTGTTATTACAAAGTTTGAGGAAAATTCATTTGCTGCTATAATCCTTGTGCAAACCATAGGGCAAGAGCCAAGACCATTTGCACCTAAAAGGGCAATGTATTTATCATTATATATATCATACTATTATGATAAATAGTATTTATCATTATAAGATAAATGCTCACTGTGATAATAAATCTTTTGCAAAACTGCAAAAATTATGTAAAGGTAAGAAATTATATTTCATGCTATCTTCTGAGGGATTTAAACCTTGAAAATCTGGTAATAAAATTGCCTAATTATTTTTGGGACGTACGTTTAGGAAAGGTACCAGTTTATAACACATTCTTCTGGAGTCACAATTCTATTTACTAAAAATCAGAGATGATAAATTTCCCCTCTCTGTAACTTGAGGCAAATGTGTATCTACTTGTATGTATTTGGAAGCAAATATTTGTATTTTTGGCTGTACACAGATTGATGAAAGCTTTGCAACTGACTTCAGTGGATTAAACCTGGTTTTGAGACATATCTCTCTGCTTTGATAATCTTTCAGGCTTTAGGCAGCAGCTCAGAGATAGTCAAACTTTTCAGCAAGTGTTTTGTTGTTAACAATTTTTACCAGCATTTCAAATTTGTACAAATGAAATGAGAAATGTGCACAAGCCATGAAACCTCTGAAATATTTCCAACTTGTTTTGGTGAATGATGATGAAACCCCTGGTCTGAGATGCAGGAAATTGCAGTTTGCTTTGCTTCCTGTATCTAATTTGGTTGCAGTTCAGAGGACCAGAGTTAGGACGTTATGGCTGTGGTTAAATACTGGACAGTAGTGCTGTGTAAGCTGGTTTTAGTGGTCTCTGCCCACTGCCCCTCTGCTCTGTCGTGCCAGCGCAGCGTTTGTGTGGCTGTGCAATGAAATACATCAGGGCACTGATTCTGTTGAAAGATAATGCTGCAAAAAATAAAAGGAAAAATGGTGCAAGAATAGGTTATATTTCAGCTGGATCAGTTCCTGATGCAGTTGACAGTGTTACCTTATAGGAAGCTAAGCTGGCACAACTGAGCGAGCAATCTGGGGACAGGAGATAACTGGTACTGCTACTGGGAAAAAAAGGTCTCTAGTCTCTAAAAGAGGGATGTCTGGAGAGGGACAGCCAGTGCACCTAAGTGAGGGGTCTATTGGAATACCCCTGGTCCCCTGAGGGTGCTAAGCCCAACATGTGCACAAGTCTGCAGGACACGAAGCACAATTTCTCTCATTTCCGTACTTGAGCTAAAATAGTGTATGAATATCTGATGTACCACAAAGGACAGAAGGATGTGTGCCTGCTTTGGTGAGATTTCCAGCCCATTTGTAGATTCAGCTTGTTTAGATGGTTTTAATGAGATTCTGTAAAACTCAGTGTTTTCAGCGCTTCTGACTTCAGTCAAATCTGAGTCCTTTTGGTGTGTTTGGGTAAGAAAGAAAATAACTTGGGGCAGGAAGAAGGGTTTTGGAAGAAGGGGGTGTGGTGTGTAGGCAAGAATAAAACATTTTTGGCATCTCCTTTAATACTTGAGAATCTGTACATAATCTCTGTTGTGCTTACATATCTGGAAATAAATCTGAATGTTCTTAAACATTGAAAAATATTCAATGTAATTTTGGGATGCTAATGAGAAACTTAGAAGCAGACTTTTGAAAAGTGTCATCTGTGTTGCTAGTCTGACCTGAATGGCTCTAATAATTTTTATGCTGTGTTTTCTGCTGTGGGCAGAATTGTTGTCCCAAACAATGTTAGCACTTCCACCCCTCATCGGGGCATCTTGGGGAGAAATTTAAACTGTGAGGCTCTAAAACGCTGCGGTAATGGGAACCATGGAAGTACAATAGACAGACGGAGCTTGGTCCTTGCACGCATCCGTCTCCTGCTGCCTTCTTCAGAGAGGGGAATGTTTGCTCTCATTAAGAGATGCCTGTCTCAGAGGAAGTGTTGCTTTGTGTTTTCAGCAGCCTCAGTGACTCCCATACTTGGAACAGTTTGAATTTCTCTAGGACAGACCTTAGTAAAAGTTTTTAGGCTTGTTATGCACCAGGGCCCCAGTGACTGACTGTGTGAATGGCATCTTTATAGACTCCTTTATAACAGGAGTTTCCTGGGTGGATGGCAGTCAGACTGCAAGTTTCCCAGAGTTCAGACTTCTGTATGGCTTAGATCTTGTCATTAAATCACAGATGTTTCTTTGAAAAAGCTGAGTGTGCATGAAGTTGCTTCTTTCAACTTAGCATGTCTAACGACTTGTGGAAAGCATAGACTGAATGGATCAGCTATTTGATTTAAGTGTTTGTTTAATATACAAAAAACCTGGCATGTGGCTGTGATCCTGAAGACAGAGAATGATGCATAATGTTTGCAAATATTTATGTAAATATTTTTCATTTGCATCTCTACCTTTAATAAGTAACTGCTGAATCCACAGTGTTCTTAATAAATGTGTGTGCTAGGCTAACTAGTAAGTACAGATCTGAACATCGAAACAATTAAAAGTGCTAAATTTACAAAAAACGCCAAGTGTATGTCTTTGTGTGTATATCTGTGTATACACAAAGATCATTATATTGTGAAAATGGGCACACAGTGCAATCTGCCCAATCCCAAATTGGAGATAGGACTGAATAATCTGCTCTCAATCAAAATAAAATGCTTCCTGTGCAAGCAATGTATATGGAAGATTTTTTTAATACATGCAGGAAGATGTTTTTTTGACATACATGTTGTTTTTTTTTTTTCTTTCTATTTCAAGCAGCCTATATTCTAGGCATTTTAGAGCTAGCTCAGGAAGGATGAGAAACTGTATTCATGATGGCTACATACAGGAACTAAAACAATTTATCTATCACCAGAAGTATATAAAAATTACTCTTCAGGTAAAATCTTCACCAAAGCAATGTGAACTTTTCCTTGCTTTCTTCCTTCCTCCTGCACTATTGCAGTAAAAACTAAACTGTCCTCTTGTGTAGGTTATCATTTCCAGACCTCTACAATGCTTATCTAGCAGACCAGCCAGACAAATAACACTCAGCAGGATGAGGCACTGTATTTTAGTATAGTGAAGGCAACCATTCAAAAGAAGAGCAAAGTCAAATAAATTAAAACTATAGAAACAGCTTGTGGATCATTGAAAAGCAACACATTTGGAACACAGATGGTTGGTTTTTCTCCCCAAAAATAACAAATGAAGAAAAAATCCTCCCTTTATTACTTTTATTTTTATGCAGTATTTATACTGACTAGCTATTCAGAGTGCCTTATGGACAAACATAAATGAGGTCTTTTCACTGATGAGCACTCAGTCTTAATTATTTTTAACAGAATAAGAGAAGATGGTCAGGAAGCTTTTTTGAAAAGCAGTTGTTTTTTTATTTCCTTTATTCTGATAAAATTTCTTCTTGTTAACAAAAATAATACACTTAAATTTTGAAATATGAAAAATGGTGTGTGGCCCAGTTAGGGACCCTCTGGTTTCAGGTACTGCTGAGAGCAATAGGTTTCCTTCCTCATTAAGTCAGTGGCCAGCCAGGGAAACATGCCAAGGATTTTCAACTGCACATACTTGGATAAGAGCAATCACTTCTTCAAGATATATATCAGCCACTCCCTACATTAGGTTGTTCCATTCCTGAAGCCTGGCATCAGTATCAAGCCCAGAACATGGGCAGATATCTCAACATACTGTTGCCCTAATGCACAAGACCTTCACTCTTCATGTTATAAAAATATGTCAAAGGGTGGGTCACATTACAGCCATGGGTCTTTGGGACCTTGTCTTGGACAGGGAACACAGTAGGAGCCCGTGACTGTGGAATGAGACCTCCTCGGATGTGGGACACTGTTAGGAGTCATACAGTCAATTAGGAAGGCTTTCATACAGCACAGCAATCTACCTTCCTAGGATTTCCTAGGACTGAGGTCATGACACTACCCTGTAAATGGCCCTTGTCCTGGGCTTGGTGTGCAAGACTGACAGGAGGAATGAAGGCTTGATATGGGCTAGTGGCTGTGTGCTGTCTTTAGGCACATTTCAGAAGGTCAACTAGGGATGTCATCAGTACAGCAAACTACAATTAACTCCTTTAAAAGACCCAGTAGTAATCCTTGTTAGATGCAGGGTGCTTGAGATAACTAACATGGAGTGTCCAGGGAAGAAACTATTTTACAAATGAGAAAATAACTAAGTCTGTGTAGGATTATCTACCCCAAAATCAAAAAGAGTGTAAAATTTCTCCTTCCCCAGGCTATCCCAAACAGTATCAGCCAAAATATCGATGACATCTGCTTCATCCACTGGGGTTGTTTTATGGTGCGTTGTTGCCTCCGATGGTCATGAGTGCACTCCACACCATGGGGAGTGCAGCACCAGGGGAGATCCTGTTGGCAGTCATCGCTCCAGCAGGAACTGGAAAAAAGATTGAACTTCTGTGCTCTCTATCTTTTCTGCACACAAAAGTAACTGCTTTAAGAGCATTTAAATGAGGAATAAAAAAGGAAAGATAAGGACTTTTAGAAAATGAGTTATTCTTGGCTTTTTTATGTTCCAGTATATTTCCTATTATACTGTAATGAAGGATTATTTTTTTTCTGAATAGTACTTTCGTAGTCATACACCTAAACAGTATATTTCACAGTCTTCCCATCTTGTACCTAATGAAAAGGTCATGCAGCCTATGTCAGCAAACAGCATTTGCTCAGTATCAGTGGATTTTTTTCCTCCAATGCTGCCCTGCAGTTCATGTAGCCTTGTTTCCAAGCCCCTCTGGTGTGTATTCCCATTTCACTAGGAGTCCTGCTATTGAGCATCCATGGCTCAACATGGTATCCACAGCTCTGTCCTCTTTTTCAGAAAAAAAGCCTCCTTTCAGAAGGCTCATGGCTGGGCAGCCCAGGGTGAGTTGGAAGGGTAGTTAAGGCAGATGTCCCACTCATGAGAGGTCCGACCACCCTCCAGCAGGCCAGACTGCTCATCTTCCAGCTCTGTGTTGCTACTGCAGTGTGCAGGAAGCTCAAAGCCTATTTTCATATAAAAGTTCTCCCACACAGAAACTGAGTGGGTTTGAAAGGAGAACAGGCCAATCTGCAATTAGAACCATGCAAATAGATGCTTTATGTTCCGTAATGTTACATAAAATGAAGGTGAGGAGAACATCAAATGGAAAAGTATTAATAGCACAGTGTTAATTTGTGGGAATGTGTTTCCAGGTAAAGAGGCCAGAAGCAGGATATGGTAAAATAGCTACGTGAGATAATGTGAAGCAACCATGTCTTAGAAAGAATTGTAAAGTACATTTTCTGAGATTGCTCAATCAGATAAAAAAAGTATGAAGGGAGACACAACGCCATAGCTTCCAGCTCCTTTTACAAGAAGCCTTTAATTATGTTTCATGTATATTTAAGTTTATGTGAAGCTATTATGAGTAAGACAAGTATTTCTTTCTTTGCTTTTAACTTTTTTTTATTAACAGTTGTCAAGACAGTCCCAGACTAAGCCCCTGCATCTAACAACTTTGATCTTTAGAAAAGTTCATACTGACAAACTTAAAGTTTTGTCTTATCCTTCATCAGTTTCACGGATCTAGAACTCCCACTTTTATAGTATTAAAAGAAAAGAAAATATTAGGACTGTGTGATTTTATTCAGTAAAATAAGAGCCTGTGGAAATCTTGAATCAAATCTGAGCACTTTTGCTGGTTGCAAGATGTTTTGATAAACTCACTACGAGAAAAAAAAGTCAGGTTTGCCAACAGCTTAGCACTTCCTCACTTTGGCTGGAGTTGAAAGCAGAGACACTGGAATACTGTCAAGAAGGAAATTTTTATTAATATATTTTATTAAT
>NW_010261038.1:0-52239 GCF_000690775.1 Eurypyga helias
ACGGCTCCTCCTCCGCCCCGCCGGGGAGGGCGGCCCCGGGAAGAAAACGGAGAATGTCCAAGTACGCGTGTAAATTTCAAAGGATTTGTGGTTTTCTTTGGTTTGGGTTGTTTTTTTTTTTCTTTTTCTTCTTGTGAGAAAATCGATCGGTTTTAGTCGTTCTGTATTATTCTTCACCAGAATCAGGAAGCAAACTTTAAAATAAATACACAAGTATGACTGGGACACGTACACAGAAATGTATCTGTTGTTCCTGGCAAGTCTTAATTAGCGCTTAAACCAAGCTGCATCTCCCCACACCATTTATTGGTACGAGGAAGTTTCATTCAGCATCAAAGAGATCCCCGACATCAGCCTCAGGTAACACGAAAACGCAGACACACACGCCACGTAACTAAGTATTGCCAACTTCAACTTTAATAATGGAACCATCACTTCTTTTTGCCATTTCAGCAATAACTTTAAGGGGAATAAAAACTTCCCTACAAAAATAAAACTAAAGCTTGTCAAAATTATAAATAGTTTAAATGTTTGTTTTTAAAAAGACATACATTTTAATGTTTCCCTTCATTCCCCCTCATCATTTAATCATTCTGGTACCATCACATAATAAAATGAAAACAATCTTGCAACAGAAGCTTTGACAGTTCAATTTGATGTTAAAATTATAAAAAGAAAAACTGAGTAGGCATGACCATTTCTTTTAAATTAATGCTGTTGTAATTACCAGTGTGTAAAAAAAAAAAAATTAACCCCCCACACAACATCTTAACAATAATTAACTGTGGACTAAGACAAAATTAAAATAGAACCTTATTTTGGTCCCCCACCCCCACCCGCTTTCACCCCAAATCAAGACACATAGTGCATACAACACTGGTTGAGATTTTGGCTGAAGTAAATGCAGATGCGCCTACTTAAAAGACTGGTAGTTTAGTTCAAGTAAAACCAAAATTCACATATTTTTATACTCAAACAGTGTTTAAATCTGAGCAACGAATGGTTCGATATTGACAGCGGTTATGCCATGATTACATAGTTATGGGCAGATACATAGATTAAGTAGATGTTAACAGAATACCCACCGACATGCTGCTGCATTCATAGAAAAACAAATCGCAACACAACATAAAAGCATTCCCTGAACCATTATAAAGTGTCTCACTTGAGGATAATGTTACTAACTCACACATGCACTACAATGTTACATGTGAAATTAAAAACAGACAAACAAGATATGCCTTATATATATTATAGTTAGTCCTACTCTTAAATTCTCTTAACATTTTAAAACATTATGATTGTCTCATGAAGTTTGCAAATTCTCTTTACCAAAAAAACCTGTGAAGAGTTTAAAAAAAAGTCCTACTAAGGAAAGGAAACAAAGGCACAGTTACATCAAATTAAGGGGAAGAACAGAAGCATCCTGAAGTTTCACATAGTATCCAATAGATGTCACCAAAGTTTTAACAATTCCTTGGGAATTTAAAACGAACACCCTGAGTGGAGGGGAACCCTCCCCCCCAACTTCTGCTGCTTTAAAATCGTAACCACTCCTCCACCTCCCCTCTCCCTCCCCCCCCCAATATATAACTCATTTCCTCTCTGGCATGATGATGACTAAAGTATCCGTTACTCAAATCTGCCTCATGCTTCTATTGCACACCCACTTCTTTGGTTTCTTTTGAACGTGCTTTTTTAGATAAATAACTGAAAAAACAACAATTATATTTACAGTAAAAAGTTTTCTTGCTACATTTTTCCTACTTTTAAATCAAGTAAATCAGCAGTCTGCAGAATTTGGTAATCAGTTTTTCAATTAAGAACTTGAAAACCTTCTGAATTACTAAACCCAGGAGTTACTGAGCCCAGTCACCAACACAACCAATAAAAGTTAATTTTCTGCTAAGCTGGAAACATGAATAACAAATTCTACTTTCTTTGCCTGACTGAGCCTTTAACAAAGAAGCAGAGGAAGCTATTTTTGTCTTTCAGATAGAATTCAAGATTATCCAGCCTAAAAATGGATTGCTGAGCCAGAGGAAAGTCCTGACTTAGAATAGAGACCAAATGCATCTGTAGTTATAGCTTATGTCTGAACACTCAATAGATGGGCATTTTGCACAGAGTTATCCAAGACACCGTCCACTTTGCAGAATTCAAGTAAGCAGCCACCTTTTAGCTTTGCTGCACTCTTCAAACCCCCTTTACACATATATGGAACCAGCTCCCCCGGTCATGACTTGTATGTGCAGCTCCATTCCCATTCTTATTTAGCTTTTGCCTCTCATTCCTTCCCATTACTTCTATCATCTTTATTTCTTTTCCAGTGTGGATTTATGCAGTCAAAAAACCATAAAACTTATTCACAATATTATAGCATCCTAAAACTTTAATCTTGTAGAATTAGTATTTCAACTTTCCTCTGTATAAATACTAGCTCCATTTAAAACCTGCTCCCCTCTGTCAGCTGTTAGGGTTCTCCTTCCTCAACTCTTACCTTCTTTCCAACTTTCTCTACCTTCTCCAAAAAGACCACTTTAAAGCCTTCCATCAATTTCACAGAACAAACCACAAGATCCCATATGCCTTCCACCTACAACAGTTCTCTCAAATTATACAGTAACTACTTGAAAACAGAAAGGTAGTGCAAATCAATTTCACCTCAAAGATAGTGCTCCAACTAGTTCTCGTCCAGATGGTTTTATTAATTTTTTTAACCCATGAATTTGCACGTCCTTACTTGTAAAGCTACCATTAAAGCAAAGAAAAAAACCAAACAGTCTTATTTCATAGCATTCTAGAAAAATTGATTAGTTTCACAGCTTGCACCAAGATAACTTGGAAAACTCTCCAGGCACACAGAGGGTTGCAAACTGATGTACAAACATGCAGAATCCCTTACTCGTGGGTGCAAGATGCTAAGTGACCTGGCTTACGGAACTAAGTCTATAGCAAAATTCAGGTACCCCGGCATCACAAAACAGTCTTCTGAATAAAGAAAACTACTCTCTGCTGCTCTTTGTACGTTGGGTTTGGCATGCTATACTGACATTTGGTAGCGTGCGTTTTTCCTGAGTGTCCTTTGGCCCCCTTTTAACCAGGTTTCCACACCCCACCGAGGGCTTCTTCAAGTTTGTCTCTGTAAGCTGCATAACGCTTCTTTAAGATTTGCAGTTGCTCGTTTTCCTCTTTGTCCAGTATACGCAAGAAGTTTTTCAGTTCTGGAATACTAAAAGCTTCCCACTGGAAAGAGGAAAAAAAGGATGGATGAAATGAACTGAAAATATGCAAATTTATATATACACAGTATTTTTAAACAAAACCTCAGACACTCAAAACAACTTCAAACTGAAACAGTATCAGACACGCTCCTTGCAAATCCTAGGGATTGGAAAACACATTACTCTTATAAACTATTTGTTCTGCAAGTGGCAATGGGTCAGCCTAACCACAAATTAAAGGTTTACAAAAGGCATAAAGGAAAAAAATCTGCTTCCAAAAAATGGATCATGTTAACACGGATCAAACAGCAGCCTGCTCATCCCTAAGTTAAACACACACACGCCAAACCAGCACGAGTGTAACATACCATGACTTCTCCAGTTTCATGCTCACGCAGAACAAAACTGAGCATTTCTGTTGTGGGGCCTGCCACCAAACGCAGGTAGAGGGGATGTTCTCGGTCTGACAGCTTGCATGTATAAACTGCAGGAAAAGAAAATCACAGTAATTATCACTTTTACTAAAGAGACTTCAAACGCTTTGAATGATTAACACTAGCCAGTGTTAGAAAATTTCAGAGATACACATGTAGCCATAAAATTCACACGCTCTCCATACTGCCGACATATTAGGCTACATACTGGTTTTGAGCAACTCAGTTTTAGGGAGAAGCTGAGCAGGTGACTGATGGCAACAGTGCAACACTACATTCACACAGGAATGAAATGGCCTCTAGTCAACACAGTACACCATCTGAAGACATGTAGGGGAAAACCACAAGAAAAAAAGCTCAACACAGATCTGCCACTAAAGCTAAGCATTTACACACATCAGAGCTGAGGTATCACCATTCTGATACCTTTTCCACTTAAAAATCTCATACACAAAGTCTAAAAGACAACTCTGCCTGCCTGACACAGTTGGTGTGACTGACAGCCAGAAACATCTGAACTCCTGAAACTGCTCTCAACGTCCACGGAAGAAGGCGGATTCTAAGTGCAAGAACACAACGTTGGCAAAAAACACACTTTTCACTAAACACACCTTGTACATCTTCTGGTCTTTCCAGACACAATATACAACAAACTTCCACAAGCAGGCAGCGTACTGGGAGAGCCACGTGCACCAGTTAACACACACAACCAGAATGCACGTGCCCATGATGCTCGTCATCTCAAGAGCTGTCTGCCAGTGCTGGGACTTCAGGTATCACCGACACCAAGATTGAAAATCACTCTTTGAAAAATCTGTCCTGTAATTTAATCTCAGAAATCTGCAGTGTGTCAGGCTAGCTGAAACCGAGAGCCTAATAAGGGGGCATAGTAAATAAAATGTAAGGGACTGCAAGGCACAGGACACCTGTCTAGATGGTTTAGTAGGTTACTTTGTCTTTGGTGAATTATGCTGAAATGTCCCCAAAGTATTTACTCTTACACATGCTACTTTTCACAAAGCAAAAAGAAACGATAGAGAGCAAGATTG
Organism: Eurypyga helias; assembly: GCF_000690775.1. Lineage (NCBI taxonomy): Eukaryota > Metazoa > Chordata > Aves > Eurypygiformes > Eurypygidae > Eurypyga > Eurypyga helias. The sequence continues at coordinate 4,708 of NW_010261038.1, forward strand.
TCACCTCCGTTTGTCTGAGTTCTTCCACAGTGCTTATTTCAAGTATTCTTACAGCACAACTCCCCCCCCAAACCCCTTAGTTAACAAAACACCACAGGCCTAACCTATACCTTGGTCTTCCTTGTGACAGCGTTTATAAAGTGCAAACTTTGCAGGGTTGTCAGCCACAAAAAACTTTTTGAGCAAGGCCTCAATAACTTCACGGACAGTGTTGGTGCTGCTGATGTGAAGGGTGTTCACGCAGCCATCCGGCAAGTAAAAGGCAGTTTCATTATTGCTGGGAGCACACCTCCCCTGGCTCTGGGAAGACTGCACAGTGATCGGTCTGCATAGTTCCATCTGAACTTTGATGAAGCCAGTGTAAATCCCATTTGTGTTCTGCAACGGGAGGAAAGTATTGAGCCGTTAAAACCAGCAATGACAAATGGTGACGTATCAGTGAGCAGGCAGATTAACACAATAACAGTGAACACAATTTGGACAGCGCTGTAATACGTGAGGTCTTGTAAGAAAGATATCGTTTCAACAATTCAGACATTTATTCTCTCTGGTATTTCTGCTGATTTTTTTTTTTAAATAATAACTATTGATTCCTAAGATTATTAGGATCTCACCAAGCAAAAGGTACTACAAACCAGAGAAGTTTTCACAGTAGTAGAGAACTCTGAAGTGAAAGAGAACTAATGCATTTTTAACAACAGATTTCATGCAGAAATATGGCACATTTTACCTATGCTTGTCCAATTAGTTTAAGGCATTTAGATACTCAAATTTTGGTGCAATTCAAAAAAGAACCAGAATAAATGCCAATCTAATCAACATTTCAACTTATTCATTCGAGTTGCTTCTGAAAGACAAACCAGCACAATGGATCAAACCTTACTGAGCTAGAAAGCCTCAGGCAGTCTGGTTTTAGGCACAGTAAGTCCTGACACACATGCAAACATGTAACAAACATTTTTAGGACAGAGTTGTACTTACATAGTTTAGAATATAATGGAATTTCAGCATTTCCATATACTACACACCCAGAGAAATACGCAATGTGTCAGAAAAATCTGGGCAACGCAACGACTGAGTAACAGCTTGTGAGGCAGACAGATGTGAATTTTATGAGTGTGGACTGCAGTAGGCGGGACTGAGACTTAGACCTGGCCCACAATCCCTGGAGGTGAAAAATCCATATGCATTCCATTGTCTGTGTCGCGGGGGCAGGGGAAAATCCCCTCATGCTGAAAATCTGTACGACTACAAATTAAATCTACTATAATAAATACTGTAAATTTTAACTTTTCTTGTTGGTTGAGCATCTGTATCAGAGAGATACCTGACAAAAAATTATCTACACAAACAGGATAAACATGTCTTCATCTTTACCAGCTCAGGGTTTTCATCTGACAAATTTACATCTTGGTGTCAAATGAGAGCTTAAACACCTTTCAAATGATATTTTTTTTCTACTACAGTTTGTTTTAATCCATATAAAGAGAGCTACGAGGATAAAAACATGTCAGATGTGAGATTTAATTTCCAGATCTAATAAAGAGCCTCATACAATGCCACTAAAACAAGAGACAGTTTCATATGCAAGATGCTGAGAAAAAAAGTTATTCACGAAGTTCTATGAAGTTCAAAGTTCAACTGCTCCTGTTAAAAACTACAGGAATTCTATGCAAAACTTACCAAGGTCATCTTTAATTTATCAGTAACAGATGAATTGTAGCTTTGTATCTTCTCTTTAAGTTCTTCTTTACTGAGATAAACGTGAGGCTCGCTCTCCTTCTGAACATCCTTCAACAACAACAGACACAGCAGTTTTAGAAAACAAAATAAACCACAATTCTTGTATGACTTCGGAAATGAGCATTCTTAGTCCAAATGGGGAATGGGGGTTATTCCACAGAGGCTCAGCATACAGTAATTAGCTGTACAGCAATAGAAAGGATTTAACAAGTTAGGCAAATCAAACTGAACACAAACTGAACAGAGACGGTTAAATCAACACACCCAAAGACACTTGTGTCCTTTTTTTGCCAACTCTTTTCATTCAAATATTTATCAGGAGTATGTAAAACAGCTCAGCTCATTTTACAGCTTCATTTACTCATCTCAATGCTATGCAATATTGGTAAGAATTACTTGGGGCACAAATGGGTATTTCTAAACAAGTGAAGAATATATATGAAGACAGCAGCACGCACTAACAAGTCACACCGACAAACCCCACGTGTGCCAACAACACCAGAGCACCCCTGCATTCCAACATGACAGACAGCATGTTACACACAGGGTCACCGACTACTACGTGTACCACCACAAGTAACTCTCTAGCCATATCACGTTACACCAAATTCGTGGGTTTTCCATGAGGAAGGCCCTATTAGATTTTCCAACTGCTGCTTTTACAAGCTTGCTATGGATTTTACACACAGCAGTAAAACTGATCCCTGGAGTTGGATTTTATCCAAACAAACATTTGTTCCCAATCCGTATTCCTGCAGCACACTAGCATTATAAATACACTTGGGTTTCTACCACTGGCACAAATGCCATATATAGTATGAAAGAGTTTCAGCTCTCAGCTTTAATGATTTCAGACTACAATTCCAAAGGGAGAAGCTTTGAAGAAGCTTGCAGCTTTCAGGCTACACCTGAACACAGGAATACACTCTGACTGTATGGCAAGCCATCAAGTCACAGTGTTCCAATCCATCCTCACAAGCACATCCCAGCAGAGCTCATCCTAAGAAAGGATTTCCCTGACTTCTACTGGCCAGTTCTGTATCAGTCTTCTAGACATCACTCAGCACGCACCTTTGCGGGGACTTCAGTTTGCCAGAAACATCCCCAAAGATGAGCACATCTGGTGTGAAACCATAAGCTTCCATTTGCCAGAAGGAATCTGCAGAAGTTTTTCTGTCTCCTAATTTAAAACCAGCTAGTTTTAGCCCTTTTGGGCTTAGTTTTGCTTTTCATAAATGGTATTTTACTAAATGACATGCTGGAGTGGACCTTTTTCCCACAGCTATAAAAAGAAAGGTGTGGTCTGAGCAGAGAACTGGAAGCCAGAAACCTTGAATTCTGATCTGAGACAGTGATTTCCTGCATGACATGGAGAACATACCTTTATTTCACAGGTTAGGAAACTGAGGCAAAGAGGAACACCAGCCAAACACAACTCTCCTATTAGCTCTTTAAGCACAGCTCTAAGATTGTATAGCATCTTGCACAGTTGCCAGACCCCACCTAGTCTACAAAATGCCAAAATACTAGACGTTTTCAGAATCCAAGTCTCCACTCTCCTTTGAGAAATTAAGCTTTTTCTTGCCCTTCTATTTTTCATCTTCCCCCTCCCCCAAACTGCCATAATAGTGACAGATACAACTTCATCTAAACTTCTTACTTCATCTCCCCAGAGGCTCTTACAGCTTTGTAGTGTTCTATTTGGAGGCAAATTAACAGTGATAAAGCAGGCAGGGGGTGTGGGGGGGAATCTAAGTTTTTCTGGTTTTGTTTTGGGGTTGTTTTGTTTTTTTTTCCCTAAGTTTTTTTGTTTTTGTTTTGGGGTTGTTTTGGGTTTTTTTCCTCTGAAATCAAAATGAATGTTATTGCTGTTTTCATGCTTAAAGTAAATATCAAAAGCAATGACCCACAGTCAGAGTCTGGATATATGGGCACTCTAAATGTTGACTTCAAATAATGCGTGAGTGTGCCAAGACAACCTTAGCAGTAGACACTGAAGGGGCAGGAAACAGTCTGAAGTCCTCTGGACAGAGAGGTCTGACAGAGCACGTGCCATCTATGTAACCAGTTTCAAGAACCCAAGCTTTAACTTGGAATGGTCCTAGTCTATGTGGCTGCAGACAAGCCTCTTCCTTTACACAGGTATCAGCCAAGACTCACTCTGAGACACAAGCATGTTCATACCTCTCCAACCCGCTAAGACTATTGGTGCTGAACTTCCAATAATGAACACCTCAGTTGTAATATTTCTCATTATTCCACTGCTGATTGTTCAAGCAGGTACCTCTCATCTACCCTGTTGGAACAGACTGTCAGCATGATTAGTGAAGTCACCCACAACATCCATTATCATCAAGAGGAAACATGAGCCAGAGAAGAATAAAACACTCACCCCCTTTCCCACGTTCAAATAACAAAAAAAACCAAACAGAAATATTTCACATAAATCTCGAGATGCACAGAAGTTAAACTTCACAAAAAGGACTTTTAATAACTGTAGACAAAAAGAAACTATTGCCTGCAATGGCATGGGTAAGTTCACACAGCTGACAGCTAGAAAACAATGTGACTGCATTATTAAAAAAAAAAAGAGACCAAAAAAGCTTGACAAACAAAATAGTAAGATTGAACAGACAGCAAGTATATTTTCATATAGGAGAGTTCTTATATACATTTCTGTTCTTGTCTCAAGAAGTCACATTTTCCTAGCAAAGTGATAGAAACTCAATCAGGTTAGAGAAGACACATTGGACCCCACGAGATCACTCTAGTCCTGTGGACTGCCAGGGAGCCAGGCATGATGAGTGAAACCCAAGCACGATGGCTAAGCAAGCTACTTTCTAATAGACTCGGCCAATAGGTGAGGCTCTGCTACAGAGCTGCGGATCACTGGGTGTCACCAGGGGAGTCATCGTTCCCTCACTGAGTTAGACACGATTCCCTGCTTGAACATACCACTGGAATTTCTGCCTTCTTGCATCAGCACTAGAGGCCAGACAATTTTGGGAAAGTTTAGTTCAGCACACAGAAATTGTAGAGCCCTGTTTATGCAAAAGCTGAGATAACGTCCTTCTGTAGCATTCTGCCAACAAGTATAACTCATTTTCTAAAGAAAGACTGTCCCTCAACTAATTTTAATAGCATACAGATTATGCAAAACTGAACAGAATACAAAAAAATATCACTAGGATTAAAAAAATAGACCCAAATGCATTCAAGAAAAATGTTATACACAATAAACAGAAATGCTGTTTACTTCAACCATCATTTTCACTCCAGTCCATCATCCTTGATCATCAAGACCATATGGCAGCTAACAGCGGAAGGTATCTGTCACAGGAAAGGAAATATAACTCAAGGAAACCTAAGCCCAAGATCTTAATGAACGAATCTGGAGATAACTCTCCCGCTCCCAAACTAAACCCCAAAACCACTCCAACTGCACACACTTCCACCAAGCAAACAAAATCTCCTTGCTCGCTAGACACCAGTGCCTATAGAAAACCACACTGCTGTCACAGACTGCAGAGACAGTAGATCCCACATGACTGCTGTCAAGAGAAAGCCAAGGAAGGAACACCTCACTGAGTTTATTATGAACACAAAAGCCTCAGCCCACTGTGATTCACCAGGTCAGCTGCTCTCAGTGAGTAGCAATGTAGCACGCACAGACTTTAAGCACCTGTGTATTTTAGTTTTCCTCATCATACTTAACCAACACACAAAGAGAGGCTGACAAAACGGGAACCAGTTTTTCCCTCAACATTACTGAAGTTGAATTGTGCTCACGATACAGTAGCATTTAACTTTTGCCATCCAGCTTTGTCTAGCCATGCTTTAAGTTAAAATAAGTAAGTCTTTGACCAGCATACTTAGGGGGGTGGGCGAAAACTTAGTCTTCTGTACCTGTTACCTCATAACTGCACCCACTACACCAAAAAGCCCTCTGCTAACTCTTAGGTCCAGCCGACTAAATTCCACTTTGTTATCTCAGCAGGTAAATTTATTACCTGTAGCAGATCTTGTGTAATCCAATACCCAGTAGAGTAACAGTACTAAATAACTCGTCTCTATTGTACTTTACAACATGTTTGTATCATCTTGCTCTGAAACAGCCACCAAGAGGTTGAAGCCACACCTGCCCAGCGTGGGACTACTGGGAAAGCAATTACTCCAGCCTAAACTGTTTTAAACAAAGGAGCAAGGGCATTTCAGAGGTGAGATTTAGATGTTACAGCCAAGTACATCTGTCACCAGTTCTTGTGACACGTCTGCCTGGTCTGGCAAAAGGAGCAGCCAGTCTGTGTCACCTGGTGGCTCACCCACCCCAGGACAAAACCAGCTTTTTCTAACGTGGCCCTCCCGTGCCCCCCAGTCACACGTCCTGGGAGCCAGCGCACTGCTGAAACGTGAGGTGCAGCACGCTCCATCCAACCAATTAATCCCTAGGCCCACTCAGGCGCAGACGATTCATCTACAGCTCCCTATGACAACACACAGTGTGCATGCCTCAAAATCCGTATGCTGGGAATTGTGAAACTGTCTTCAAAAATTAGGCCTGGCAATGAGTTTTCTAACCAGAGATCCTTGCATATATCACAGCAGCAAGGTGAAGTATAAGCACAGTCGGCAGAGCAGTTCACACTGTGGCTTCATCTGTCAGCCAAGCCCAGATATTGCTGAGCTTAACAATGGCACCTCTGGGTGCCAGTGTTCAAAAAAAAGGAATTTTCTCTGTAAAACAATGCACAAAGATTTCATTATTATTTTTCTTTTAAAAAAAATACCGAATCAGAGTTAGGTGCCACTCCTCCATCAAATTACATTCTCAATAATGGCTGCCACATCATCATCCCTTCTCCTCCCAGCCCAATTAGGTGTGTTTTCCTCATCAGAACTCCTGGTTTCCTTCTATTCCTTGTTTCTCATGTTATTGGCTACTTCCTCAGTCCAGCACAGATGTGAAAGATAAAAACTAATCTCAAGGAGACAGTTGAATGCATCAGAATCTACACAGATGTTGTCTCTGGGTCCAAAACATTACTTCTAATCCGAGCTATTAATTTCATGCTGTCCTTCCTAACACAACACACACCACTGGCAGCCATTTGTACTGAAGCCATTCCTCAGGTCAACCAAAGCACCATTTTATTCTCACATGAAATTCCTCAGCAACAGCTGCCAGCAAGAGGGAAATGAGGCAAGTGCTTTCATTTCCCCAAGGGGAATAGCTGATCTTTCATTAGAGCTCATGATGCAATGCCTCTTCACAGCGGAGCTTCCTCTCAACAAAAAAGGCAGAAAACTTTGTTCTCCTTTATCGTCTCCACCCCCTGTGTACCTCTGATTTATTGTATTGCAGATGTTTAGAGAACCAGCATTCTCTTCTTAACATCTATGCCTAGTGCAAAGCCTCCCAGAGACCAGATCAGCAAGAATCCTCAAGAAACAACTAAACTGGCACAGATTACAATTCAAATGAACTGCAAACCATGTTGTGGTCCCCAAAAAGAATCACATCACATCTTATACTTCCAAGACATCCAAGTCCCACAGTCACTGCCAAACCCCAGTCCTGCACGCAGTAAGAAAGCACTAACCTCAACAGCTAGCCAGCTGCTGTGGGATTAGCTGGAGAAAAAGTTCCACAAAGAAAGAAAACCCCAAAACCCTGAGAGCCCATTTCCTCAGGATCCTTGAGACAGATGCATGGCTCCCCCAAACTGCTGCTATAGGCTTTTATTTATGGGGGGATACAAGAAGGTCTCTCTCCTCCATCAAATCTCCTATTTTCACAAAATTAGGAATTAAAAGTCTAGGAATTAGCATCTCTGAGGAATGGGGAACCAAGTTCCACTTAACACTTTGACTTGGAAGACAAAGGAAAATTTAATATACAAAAGGTTAATATGTTCCTGGGATAGATTAAAGTATTTTTGTAAAAAATCAAAACCAAAAACCTGTGGGAGCCAACTTCTAAGACATGGCAGTCCTTAACCCCCCACCCTCAATCATCCCGCACTTACAGTGACCCTTCCATCAGATGAATGAAAATGCCCTGATATTGCTGTAAATTGCAGCCAGGAATAATTTTTTAAGTAAGGCACTGAGGCTTTGACAAATGATAAATGCACACTAAACAAAGAAAATAAAAAAAAGAAAAAATCTGTCTTGCTTAGTCATAAAAGTTGCAGTAATGCATCCTATTTGCAACCAGTTTGCACTAAAGAAGGGAGTTAAACTAACAGTGCTATCATACAATAAAAAAATCCCGCTAGACAATACAGAGAAAGGCACTTGTGGTTGCTACTTCCACAACAAAGAACACTCTCTTTCCTATGGCCTGCCAGCACTCCCACAGGAAGAGAAACTGAAACCTTGCAATTAAATTATTTTGAAACAAACTTCTTGCTTCCTCCCTCATTCTAACTCTCCTGACAGCAAAGCAACTTTGCCACCAACAGCAATTTTTCCTTCCACCCCAGGGCAAGCTCACACTTGGAAGATGTGCTCTTCCTTTACCTGAAAGCCTGAGTATCACCAGGTAGAGATACTGGTCATGTCCATCCACGAGTCGTGAGTAGACGGATACAGAGAAGAGCAAATGGGGGCAGGGGGCCTGGGGACAAGTATTAGCCTTCAAGCCTTGCACCTTCCCATGAAGCCGCACCTCAAAACATTTGTGTCCTGAATGAGGTGAGGTTGGCCTCCGGGTCAGAGAAAAGGGGAATTTTGTGGCAGGATGGATGTAAGCAGAATCATCCCTATATCCTCTTCAGTACCTTTTGCTTTCTGCACTCCATGTGATCCAGTTCCCCTCCCTGTTGGTGGCACAGAGGGCAAGGAAGCAGTCTCTTGTTTAGATAAAGACTTCGTTTCTCTGAGTGGGTTTGGTTGACCCGAGTCTGAAATAATTACCCTGACAGTCAGAGCAAGTTCAGGAACAGTTTGCACCACAACCTCCTGAGACTGCAAGAGAAGTGGCACTCTCCCAGGTCAGGTGTATGGTGCATCCAGCCCCATATTCTGCCTCTGACAGCCGCAGAAATAAAGACTATTTCAAGCGAGCATATGAGCCTTTTCTGCAGCCTCTCTGCTGGCATCCACAAGTGTTGCAGCAGGAAAAATTCCGAGTCTGTTTGGTGTCCATTTATGGATGCGGTGTCTATGCACACACACAAACTCTTCTTGAACCTGCCAACAGTGCTTGTCTCTACCGCTCCTGCAGCAGCAAGTTCCAGAAATTCATGACTGCAGTGTGGAGTACTGCCATCTGCTTTAAGCTGATCTATTAATATAGAAGATAACTTCTGTTAAATACAATATGTCTGCCATTTGCAGATGACACCAAGTTGGGCAGGAGTGTTGATCTGCCTTAGGGTAGGAAGGCTCTGCAGAGGGATCGATGGGCCAAGGCCAATTGTATGTGGTTCAACAAGGCCAAGTGCCGGGTCCTGCGCTTGGGACACCAACCCCCTACAATGCTACTGGCTTGGGGACGAGTGGCTGGAAAGCTGCCAGGAGGAAAAGGACCTCAGGGTGTTGGTCGACAGCCGGCTGAATATGAGCCAGCAGTGTGCTCAGGTGGCCAAGAAGGCCAATGGCATCCTGGCCTGCATCAGGAACAGTGTGGCCAGCAGGACTAGGGCTGTGATTGTCCCCCTGTATTCAGCACTAGTGAGGCCGCACCTCGAATCATGTGTTCAGTTTTGGGCTCCTCACTGCAACAAAGACATTGAGGTGCTGGAGCGTGTCCAGAGAAGGGTCTGGAGCATAAGTCCTATGAGTAGCTGCTAAGGGAACTGTGGTTGTTTAGCCTGGAGAAGAGGAGCATCAGAGGAAACCTTATTGCTCTCTACAACCACCTGAAAGGAGGATGAAGAGAGATGGGGGTTGGTGTCTTCTCCTAAGTGACAGGACAAGAGGAAACTGCCTCAAGTTGTACCAGGGAAGGTTTAGACTGCATATTAGGAAACATTTCTTCCTCAGAGTTGTCAGGCATTGAAACAGGCTGCCCAGGGAGGTGGTTGAGTCCCCATCCCTGAAGGTATTTAAGAGACATTTGGATGAGGTGCTGAAGGACCTGGTTTAGTGGTGGCCTTGGCAGCATTCAGTTTACAGTTGGACTCAATGACATTAAAGATCTTTTAAAACCTAAATTATTCTCTGAAACATACCGAGTGCCCCTTAAACCTAATATGGCAGGACCTGGTGAACCAGAGTTTCACATTCAGCTAATCCATCATCTCTGTGATTTTGTAAACTGTGATCACACACACCTCCTTTCTTTCCAGAATGAGGAGCCCTGGACTCCTTAGTCTTTCCTGAGGTTCCACCCTCTCAATCATTTTAGAGAAGGGCAACTAACTGCATTAAGCCAGAGCTGGGTGCAGAACTCATGACACAGGTTTATCTAAAGCTTAGGTGCACCTGTTTCAACTTGACCCTTACAAGTTCGTGAACAATTCTTACCTAAGATACTTGTGATGCAAAGTGGTCTCTCTTCCAGGCACTTCCACAGTGCTTAAAAGAAATCTCCATGCAACTACCACAGCTTATAATTTTAGCATAATAATTTTACAACCGTATCCTGGGCTGTATCCGGAGAGGTGTGGCCAGCAGGTCGAGGGAGGGGATTCTGCCCCTCTACTCTGCTCTGGTGAGACGCCACCTGGAGTACTGCATCCAGCTGTGGAGCCCTCAATATCAGAAGGATATTGACCACTTGGAGCGAGTCCAGAGGAGGGCCACGAAGATGATCAAAGGGCTGGAGCACCTCTCCTATGACGAAAGGCTGCGAGAACTGGGCTTGTTCAGCCTGGAGAAGAGGAGGCTCCGAGGAGACCTCATTGCAGCTTTCCAGTATCTGAAGGGGGCCTACAAGGGTACTGGGAGAGGACTTTTTACAAGAGCCTGTAGTGATAGGACAAGGGGGAATGGGTATAAATTGAAATCAGGGAGGTTTAGATTAGATGTCAGGAAGAAATTCTTCACAGAGAGGGTGGTGAGGCACTGGAACAGGTTGCCCAGAGATGTTATGGATGCCCCATCCCTGGATGTCTTCAAGGCCAGGCTGGATGTGGCTTTGAGCAACCTGGTCTAGTGGAAGGTGTCCCTGCCCATGGCAGGGGGGGTGGAACTAGATGATCTTTAAGGTCCCTTCCAACCCTAACCATTCCGTGATTCTATGATTCTACAATAAAGGCAGTCCAGTTAGTAAGCAGATACTTTAGGTCTATTCTCAGTCTTTCCCAAGTACCGCCACACTGTGTGGCTTGGCATGCTAACCAAAGCACTGGATGACAAAGGGCAAAACAAAGCATTATGGCTCCTGTCTGACTTCTCTGCTGTAAACACTCACATGTTTTAAGTAGCAGAGAAACAAACCAAACTCCAACTTCCCTTTATTCTTTTTAACAAATCATTTTCCTTCAAACAGAGGCAATATAAACACAGGTCATGTTCAGGCATTGTGAAAGGAAGGCTAGAAAAAAGAAGTCTATTTTTTGGTGACAATGTTGTAGCTTAAACTTAAGTTTATCATGACCTCACCTCTGAAAACCCCTAGTTACAAACCCTGTCATACCCTATATGGCTGTACTTTAACTACTGGCACACAACCCAGTTTTAAAAAGCCAGTCATCTGTTTAAAGTGAAAACCAACTGTATGAAGAATAGTATCTGATGCTTGGCACTAGATCCTGCCCCCAAAGACAGAGCAGGTTTTAGGCAGATTTGTACTTTTTTTTTCCTCCCATATTACAACATATTTTAAAAGCAATACATTACACAATTTAATTAACATTTCACAGAAGTTTCAATTCTGCAAATTTCAGTAAAACTAGATGTAATAAACATCACAAGCAGTAAATAACCTCCTTCAGGTCAACTCTACAGAAAATGAGAGTTTTGACTCCTGGCTATTTAAGCAGATAAGGGGTTTCATGAAGTAAAAGGGATTACCAGCCTCTTTGTGACTTGTACAAGATGATCTAGCTCTTGCAGGCAGTTAGGAAACAAGCTTGTACAAGATATCATATAGAAAACTAATCAGTGTATCTTGAGAAGAAGATTAAGCATGGTCTGGAGTCTGAGCTATTAATATAGTCAGCAATTACATAAGTAATATTATAAATAAAGTAGTATTAGGACCCTGTGTCATTACACCACAGTATTTGCACATCACCTTGCAACACAAGAACCCAACACGCTCCATCACACAGAGGGCAGGAAGAGGTTTTTTGCAATGACAACCCCTCAGGCCTTCAAATCCAGCTATCTACATTTTACATTAAAATTGGTATGGGCAACCAACTAGCTGTTCCTGGGGAACCACAGTGCAGGGACTGCGAGCCCCCTGCCAGGCCAAGGCGTGCAGCCTTCCGCCCATGGTTCCTGCCGGCACATCCCAGGTCCAAGGCAAGCTCAGTCATGGGCCTTGTCTTGGCAGAAGTTGGGTGATGTGCCAGCTTTCGGCATCTGCGTCAAACACCGTTTTATCTTCAGAGCAACATTCCCTTCCCAGGTTTGGCTGGGGAATTCAGAGATTGTGTCATCAAATTATTTAAGCCTTCTGACAAAACCTGCCTGTATCGAGAAAAGGCAACAACTTCCTAACCACACCCAGCTTCAGGGCTAGTGTTAGCGAAACAGTGAGGGTGCACGTGGTCATGGTCCCACCAACCAAGCCATTTTTGTTTGGGTTTCTCCTACTTGAAAGAAAAGGAAAAAACAAAATCTCTTAAAAATTGTACAGTAACAACTCTCATCTCAGAAATAACATGGTTTGCATTGGATCTCTGCCTATAGAGCAACCCTGACAGTTTTTCCCTTATCAGGAACAGTACAGTGAAAACAGTGATGTTCAAAAGGATGCACTGCCTCATCAAGCTAATACTGGTCATGAGTGGGAAGTTCATTGTGGAAGAACATACAGTTCCCTAAAAAATTCAGAAAGTTACTGTCACTGTATTGGTCAACCTGGCGCTGATCTCGTATTTGAAACTTTGTCTTCAGAAAAAGTCCCTCCTCTATGACACATGCATCTCAAACCCTCACAAAATTCAGGAAGTACTACTATTTTTTCCAATAAATTCTACATTTTAAAGGCCTCAAAAGCCCATAACAATAACCTGGGGGGAAAGGAAGTTTAAAGTTATCATAGAATCATAGAATGGTTTGGGTTGGAAGGGACCTTAAAGATCATCTAGTCCCACCCCCCCTGCCATGGGCAGGGACACCTTCCACTAGACCAGGTTGCTCAAAGCCACATCCAGCCTGGCCTTGAAGACATCCAGGGATGGGCCATCCACAACATCTCTGGGCAACCTGTGCCAGTGCCTCACCACCCTCTCTGTGAAGAATTTCTTCCTGACATCTAATCTAAACCTCCCTGATTTCAATTTGTACCCGTTACCCCTTGTCCTATCACTACAGGCTCTTGTAAAAAGTCCTCTCCCAGCACCCTTGTAGGCCCCCTTCAGATACTGGAAAGCTGCAATGAGGTCTCCTTGGAGCCTCCTCTTCTCCAGGCTGAACAAGCCCAACTCTCTCAGCCTGTCCCCATAGCAGAGGTTTCTCCAGACCTCTAATCATCTTCATGGCCTCCTCTGGACTCGCTCCAATCCAAATCCAGGAGGTTCCTTTCTTAATTAGGAAGAAGTGGTACATAGTACTTTTTTCTTTTCATAGGTGAAAAAAAGCCAGGATAAACAAATTGAAAATAAAAGAGCTAACAAAGTGGGTGGGGTGGATTTTTTTGTAAAGGTAAAAAAAGAAGAGGCCACAGACAACATAAACAACGATTAAACAAGTCTACAGCATAAGAGGACTTCTGTGCAATAAGCACATTACCACACAGGTCCCAGCTAACAGCTCCAGTGGTGATGTGGCACACCCCTCCCTCCCCATCAGCTCCCAGTTTCTGTCTTGGGGCAGACAATTCTGTAGTACTGTGTCACTTCAGAATTACAGGACAATTGTTACAATCAGGCTTTTTTTTTTTATCACATCAATAAAAGAGCAGGGTGAGAGCAGTGCTATTTAGATAGGCTGGGTGGACACGCTGCAGAGAGAAGAATGGATTAGGAGGTCACAACGACTAGGCTTTCAGGGGAGCTGTGAACAGACTTCAGAACACAGTTAATGAACTTCAGACCACAGTTATCCCTTCCGAAAAGCTGGATAAACAGACTTTTCTTCTGAGGAAAGGTCAGGAGAACAGTAACGAGGCTGCACTAGAGAAAAGGGCTTGCTTACTTCCAACCTGACGCTGTGGCCTGACTCCAAACACCCGTTATTTTGCCATGCTGGAGAATGGCCACCAGGAAACTGGGGAGAGGGGGAAAAAGATTACATGCTTTGTTCTTAAGCAGCAAATTGGAAAATGTGTTGATTTTACAATAAAAAGTTCAAAAGTTGTTCTTTTTCTCTTTCCAAACAGCTATTTCCCTGCTTTTATGTGCAGGATGTTACAGGCACAAGGAAACACTGCTGCTACTCCACCTTTCCTTATGCCCAGCTTCTGCTTCAGGAAATGTAATTACGAGGCTCATGAAGCCATGAGATCTGTTAGAGCTGATACATGTTTCAGGTGGAAGGAGAAGAGACCCTACTAGACTTTAACAAAAAACCACCCTTGTTAAGATTAAAGAGAACAGGGAGAATCAGTGCCCACCACACCCTCTGAAAAAACACTCAGAAGACAGGACACATTAAGGACATGTCACCTTATGGACAAGCATGTGATAAGCTGGTAACAGCAGAATCAAAGTTTCCTCAAATAAACATCAAATTATGCAAAGCAAGACCAAAAACTGAATTTTAATAAAACACCCTGAAATACTTTTGTTGACATTTCCTGTACTTGAACAGAAAACACTAAGAATCTTGATATTCAATACACGTTTTTAGGGGCAACATAAAGTAACCTGATACCACCTCCATTTTGATAGACAATCAAAAATGAAAGTTTAAAAACAAAACCAAAAAACCCCACACCACTGCCCAACTAGAAACCCAGCATTTATCTGTATCTACAAGCCTAAGCTTTTGAAGTTACTAAATTATACCACTAACTTAATGTATTAGAAGTTTATCAATCTTGTGAGCCTTTCTTAGGTTACGAATATACACATGTGCATCTAAAAACTGTATAGCCAAGCAGAATCTCTTCAAGAGCTGGAAAAAATAAGAGCATAACTGGAACTTGTGACAAACACAAAAGCATCAGTCCTGTAAACAGACCAGTCAGCTCACATCCACTCTTCCACTGAGCATATATATCACTAACAGGTCCACGAACATGATCTCTCTAACTGCAGAAAAGGAGACAGTGAAGGACCCCAGCTTTACACACCTCAACTAAAGCTCTAATGAATTAAAAAGGGTTTTTTCTTCTGTTCCAAAGCTGTTCAGGCAAATTAGCCAGAATAACAAAATTCAACCGAATTTCTATCAGTAGCTCCTTTGTGTAACCTAATCGCAAAACCTCTCAAAATTATCAAATGTCATAGGTTCATGTAAAAATCTCTCCTGCAATCCCTAGGTGCAGGGGCTAGGGAAGGGGGAGAGGAACACACTGTTTCCTATGCAGTGTCCTGGCCAGGCAATACCACATTTTAACACTAGACACACGGAGCAGCCCTGCATACTGCAGACAATAGAACAGTGCAGAGAAGGGATTCAGTTTTCTATTTTTTAGGAGTTTTCTATTTTATCCATTTAGCATCCAAACAATCATTTCTGTCTCACCGACTTGTATTACAAATGCCAAAGTTACAGTAACATAGTTCATGTGCAAAGGTGACACTTTTTACTACACAGTATCCCTGAGCCTAAGAAAACTCTCAAGATGGCAGAGGCTGGTCCTTGATTATTAGGACCATTCATTAGTAAGTCTGAATGAAATCAGTAGAGTTATTCATGCAGTCATTTATTAGGGTAATCAGTAGAACTTGGTGAAAGCAGTGTAGTTACCTATGTGGGCTCTATAAACATACCAAGGTGGCACACACTGATGCCCATGTGTGCAGGAAATGTTTTTTAGAAAAAAATAACATGGTAACATCAAAGTGTGAAAGCACTGGGACTTAAAGGGAACTTACTACATGCTTTTGATTAAAGGTTTATGATGCATAGTGGGAAGAAGCCAGCCACAGCTGGCTGTGGTATTATAAAATCAGCATTTCAGAAAAAGAGCAGAGGCAATCTAAACAAGCAAACTACAAAGTGATCCTAAGAAAAGATGATGCTGTGGGGTGTACAACTTGAAACGCCACCACACCTCCCAGTTCTGCTTCAGTAAGCTGCATTTTGTTTGCAATTTCTCAACCTAGTACATCTTACTAATTTACATTATTGGAAAATTAACGAAAGCCCCAAACAACTTACAGGCTTAACCAGACTCAGAAATACCACATTTCTAGTAAGTCATAAGCAGCTTAGTCCTATCCTAAGGAAAGGCACTGATCAAGACCAACCACATCTTGATGTTACCTGCTAACATGAGGAGAGCATGCTCTCCCCTCCTTGTACTCAGCAGTTTTACAAGGCCACAAAATTATAATGGAAATGAAGCACGCTCACCTCCATCTGCCCTCCCACAGGGACACACGGGGGTTTGGGTCAGACAGCCAAGCAGCCTGCTCTGGGACATGGCTTCCCGAAACACTCTCTGCACCCAACAAGAGGGGTAGGCATTGCCCAGACCCCACGCTGCAGTCCCCTACCACCAGTGCTGTGCCCCAGACTGCAAATGATGAAGCTGGACAAGAAATATTTACATTTTCCAGCAGAACTGGCCTTACTGAGGGCCGGTTGCAGAGCTGCACTCCTTTCCTACTCAGTGCATCTCGGGACTCCATCAGCCATCACTATCTGTTTTTCCTGCCCACACAGGACACCTGCACTCCAACCGATTTCAAAATGCTTTGAAGGGAATTAGTGTGCTTGTAAACAGGCAAGCATAACGCCATCAAGGAGTCACACTCTTCTTTTAGTTAGTTCAGATGATGTCAGTAAAATGGGTAACATTAAGTTTCACCACAGTAGAGTCTTTTATACGTCAGCAATACATGACAGGTAGATAACCGATGGCTGTACTGGTGATACACCCAGAGCTGGTGGGCAGACAGAGGCTCCTTTCTGGCAGGTGCTGGAGTACCAGCCCTCTGCAGTGTCTTGCCCATGAACTGGGGGCATGAAACACTCCTGTGTATTAGCACTGCTCATAACCTGCACTCCCACCCTCTCACAAATCTCTTTCCTAACTGTTAGTGGTTAAGAGAATAATTTGCCAGCACAACTGGAGATTCCTCAGAGTATTTAGCGTATCAGCTGCAAACTGTAGACTTAGCAAACCCTTTCTACACCAGTAGACTTAGCAAACCCTTTCTACAACATTACACATAGCAAGGAAACATTATTTCTGCACCCATAACTTCAGCATCCTTGCATTTCAGTTTACAATAAGTCCCATATATCTGTTTAACAGGTCGTTCTGAAATACCAAATTAGCAGGAATACTGGCAACAGGATACTAGATTTTCACATTAACTTTTTCTAACATTACGAGATATTCCAGATTTGACTGCTTCAGCTCAGAAAGAGCACTCCCACTGAAAGGGCCACTGTCGCCTTCCACCACAACAGCTGTTTGCAAAACATGATCTCTCTCTGCATCAAACCCTCACTGATGTTTGCTGTCTTGATCCAAGCTGTGTGTGTTGCTGGTAGCTCTGGAGTAGAAAAAGCATTGAAAAAGCCCATATAGTAAGATTCAAAACTAAGAATTAACATAGGCAAGAGAAGCCAAGAGAGCACAGCAATCCTCATTTAGGCTTAGAACTGAGCACAAATCTCCCCACACCCAGACACACTTAGAAACTCCCAACATCCAGCTTGCTCATTAGAAACAAGAGCCATCAAAATGCTGCCAAGGGACACCTGGCCCCTTAAGAGGCCTCTGAGGTACTGTCTCTGCAGCTGGATAATGGGGAAAATCAGTATTTCACACTCCTGCACTCAAATCATTTTGCCATGAATGCACCTGTAGTTCTGCAGAGATGAGGTTTAACCTAGGAGTCTTTAATTGTGTGCTTTGGAAGTGCTGAGCAAGCGTAGGTTATAAGCTTTACTATGAACTTGAACAGGACCACTAATGGGTTTAAGTACGTTTCACTGGAAATAAGGCTATGAAAAAGTATTAAAAAAAGCTTTCAGGAGACAAATACAGCGTGCATCCAAATGTCAAATTTGTAACAATAACTTGCAAACAGATTCTTCCAAAAGAATACAAGCCATTACCTCTACAGCAGACAAGTATGTATCTACTGTAATTGTAAACAGCCATCTTCTAGTTGATCACAACTCTGACTGTTAGAAAGCCTGAGCCAAGGTTCACGATATTTCATACCAAGATGACATTCTTCCCCTCTCAAAACTTCAGCTAGAACTGCTCCATTGCAGCAGAGGGAGAAGCCGCAGGGAAACAGATGGTTTGTACATGACAGAAACTCATCCAAGTGCCTCTGGAGCAGCCACGACTGCAAAGGGAGAGTTGAGGAGTCCAGGAGGGTGACAGAATCAGCGGGGAAAGGTAGCGCAGGAACAGCAAGTCAGGACTGTGTGCTGAAGGAGATGCCTTTAGCTATGTTTCAGAATTACTCAATTCAAGGACCACCTACTGTTTAAATAAACGCATCCATCTTTGTGGGCAGCATCGTTATACTTGTTCACACCAACAACCAAATAAAACCTCAGAACAAACAAATTCATCCATGGTTTATCATCAGTATATTTTTCTCCACACCCCATATTGCAAGTGTGAGAGGAAAAAGCGTTAGCACAAGCATTTTTAGGTGTTCTATGGCAATATTTTCCATCAAGAAACCATAACTGTGAGGCTGGGTATGCAAGATCCCTTGGATGCAGAAACTGGAAGGAGCCCAGCAAAAGACGCAAGAACAGGATGAACCTCTCCAGGGAATTTGGCTTGGCAGGAATAGGTTCCACCCCTGTTCTGAAAAGGGAGTTTTAAGTACAAATATATCCACAGATGATCGCTAACAGCAGGTTCTCTCCTTTTAGGGGAACTGACTTGAGACCTGATAGTAATTAGGATTTGCTGCATCATGAACATTCACATCTGCAAGCGAAGCAAGCACATGCAGGATCTGCGCCTTCTCTGCAATGTGAGCTACACGCACAAGTCTGTCGCAGCTGTAGATCTAACCAGATCAGAAGACATTTTTTATTACACAGAGGAGGGAGCAAAGAGGGGGACAGGATGGGACACGAGACACTGATCTGGATCAGAACACCCAAACAGTACCATTTCCATGTCAGGTGATGAAGCGAGACAGGAAGAGCCAATTCCACCAGATAAATCCAAGTGCCATATTTGAGAAATCCTAGTGCATCCAAGATGACTGCACAGGGCTGGCAGATGTATTGGAGGGTTAGCAGGATGCCTGCAACCCACCAAGTGGCAACAGGAGACCAGGCAGAATACACATCCCACAGTACCCAAAACGGCACCAGAAACCTCTGGTTTAAGCAACCGAGTCCCAACCTATATGTTGACTTGGTGGTGAGCTGAATTTCTCTCAGGCCCACTGCCAGCGAGACACTTACCTTCACACCCCTGCACGTAGATGGTTTAGTCCAGAGCCGAATCCTACCCCAGGAACACCAGCAAGAGAGACTCAACAAACCATATAAAACCACAGAAAGACAGGTTGTCACAGGGCACTGGGGATGCTAGCTTACATGGGTGCAAAAGAGACTAGATAACGCAAAGAAAATAACCTAGACTGCAAATCACAAGAGGCTACAAAAATGTTCTGGCAAAACACTACCATGTATTTGTCTTGCTTCTCCACCCTTCACCTGGCACCTACCGTTACCAACTGCCACGTGGGATACTGGTCTAGCCAGATCTTGCTCTTGACTTCACAGAGGTATTCACATTGCTTATGTTTCAGCGTTCACTATGGAACGGAAATATCACCACTGCACAAGAGGAGCAAACAGCGGGTCCCAAACTGAGGCCTGACTAAGCAAGGTGACTGCCGGACAAGACAAGCACAAAGCCGGAAGTCACCAGCTAGGCATCACCTACTGCATCCCTAAAACAAAATGGACAACTTGCAGCCAGAAACACGAGTAGTGGTTCACTTGCAGATGGGAAGAAGCTGCTGTTATTATTGGAAGGCACATTCACAAACATTTGTGAACTATCATGGGGGGGGGAAGAAAAAAAACCCACCATGTTGAAATGATTAATTCTTCTTTTAAAGCAAGCTTAGAGTACCGTGCAGGAAATTTATGGCCTTATGCCACATACTCCACAATAAGGAGAAGAGGAAAGACTCATCGAGATTAGCACCATATATTCTGTGTATTGGATGAGGTGAAGAGTCTGTGGGAGGGATGCTGGCAAGCAATAATGTAATTAAAAATTGTAACCTAACCCAGAGAAACAAGGAGGAGAAATAACACTGGCTTCTTCAAACTAGCAACAGCTTGACTTAGTTATGCAGTGTCTTTAACAATAAATAAACCCACACTTTAGTGCGGTCATTTATAAGAGAATTATTTTATTACCTGGAAAGCACAATCCAGAATTAGAGTTCCATGGTGCCAGGATTCACCAAAAAACTATGAAGACTGTGATAAGACTTTACATTTAAGGACAATGAGATGCTTTCAGATGAGAACAGTTACACTTAACTTCACATGACCCAGCCCTGGCACACATGCATATATAATCTCATACCTCAGCGAGACTTTTGGTAAACAGTTATTTATTTTTAGAAGATTTATGATGGAAGATGTGGGAGTTGGTCCTGAATGAAAAAAATAACCACAAGAACAGATGAAACACTACAAAAAGTGACCTTGTTTCCTTGCTTCCCTCTTTATTGAAAGAAACTGCAGCACACATAACTTTTAAACAGATTTTTGTCAAGAGCTCCTCTCCTGGGGGAAGAGTTTATGCAGCTTTTTGCACAAATAGTCTTTCAAAGTTATTCTTGCTTTACTGTAGGCATTTTATTTAGTTATTATTTAATATTGTTGCTCCCAATGCAACAGTTACAGTAATTGCTTTCTTGTCCTCACTAATGCTCCCCCTCTGTTCCTCTGCAGCACTGCATTTGGGCATTGCCCAGCCACCAGACAAGTTGGGGGCTACCTCAAGTTCAACAAGACTAACACTTTTTCCACTCCTGTTCGAGCTGCTTGTACCTGAAAACAGCTCGTGCCTTAAACAGTAAACCACTGACTTCAGAAGACCGGCAGCTTATTGCAGAGCTCTGTCTGAAGCCCACAGGGAAAGCAGTAGTACAAGTTTTCTGTTGCTCTGCCTGGAGAGAGTGTGGCCAACCCACCACACACAGAAGACACTTTAGAGAGCAACCATTCAGAGATGTCTGTTGAAGGAAAAAAAGATCCACCGAAAAGAGACCTCCACTCTCCCAAAGAAAGCCTGGCACTCCAAACAACAGGACAAGCTTCAGAGAAGCCAGCTCTTGTTTCAACTCCAGAGGCCGATATGAAATTATTACAGCTGGCCTTCATTTTGACAGGTCAAGAGAGACCTGCAAATCCCACACACTTACAGCACATAAGATTTATCTATCTGGCCGGGGCAAAAGGAAAAGCAAGAACTACCCCCTCTGTTTACAGCCTTCAAGGAGGACAGAGACCTATATTTCTTAAGATCTGCCTCTCAGTTGCAGCAAGTATTAACAGCCCTCTATAAAGGGCAAAAAAGGAAAAAAAAAGAAAAAGGGAGGGGGGGACTGCATTTCTTCCTGAATACAGGCAAAGAAGGAAGAAGAAATGTGTGAAGTTAAGCCCATAATGTATATGACCTTATCTAAGTAGGGATACCAAATAAAGAGTGACCTAAAAGAAAAATCGGCTGAACTACCGTCCATCTTGCTGCAGAGGATATTAAGAAGAACACACTTAAAAGGATAATAAATAAAAGTATGTGCAGATAGGGCATCTGGTCAAGAGTTCAAGACCACATTCAAATTTCATTGGGTAATTGGATACGGTGTGGAAGCCAACATAACAGGATGCCCATCCTGAGCAAACAAAAAATTATTGGCTGGAAGCTAAGGACAGCTTCTGTGTTCCTGAATACTGGGATGACCAAAACCTAGTTTTCCTCAAACGCAGCCTGCAGATGATCAGCAGAGTTAATCCCCTTCTTGCAAGACAGATCTTTTCCTAACTGAAAAGCATACTAATTAGAGAAGCAGATCCTACAACATACACCATAGGTGTTAAAAATCCAGACACTCTGTAAAATCCCAGGTGGGTGCCTATTTACATTTCCCTAGCCTGGGTAATACAGCAGAGTGGTACTGATAGAGGCAAAGCGCTCTGTCTAGCATCACAGAAAAAGGAAAACGAATGTCCTATGGCCTTTCCCTTAGAGCTGTAAAACAAACAAAAGACAAGTCAACCTTCCTTCATTCATTTTCACACTTTTTCCAGAAGCTTGCATTGATAGGGAAGCTGGGGGTGGGTAGTTGTTTGAAAGTACTATTTGAATAAAAATCCACCTCAGAATTCCACTGCCACCTGCTGTGATTTATAGCAGAGACGTACTTTAAACCATACAATCCCCTGAGGCATGCTGCTTCTCTCTGGCCCCTCCTGTACGATTCAAAGAATTTTGCCTCGAGTAGCAGGAACACATAGCTACATCCCAGGGAATTAGACAAAATGGAAGATATGTATCTTCCCATATCTTCTAAAGTCAGTGAGGGCATCTCAGCATTTTGCAAACTCTGCTACTGCCCCAGTTTTGCTATTTTCCCCACTGAAAACCCTTCAGCTGAGGCATACATGGAGAGGTCATGGAACATTAACTTCTGAACTCCAGTGAAGTAAAAAGGAGGCTGTGCATCAGGATAGCATCACTCCAAGCAGCTGCTAGCAGGTCAGAAGAGCAATGTATGCCACCTGGAGACAGGGTAAACCAAAAACCCATCCCAGTGTTGGCAGCTACAGAAAGAGATGGACAGGGAATGTCTAACACCTCTCCCAGAGCAGGAAGGGGAGTGGAAGTCTCTGACAGCTGCCCTGGAGGGCAGGCTTCTCCTGCCACATCTTGTTTTTAGCAGCAGAGCTCTGAAGGACATCTTACAGCCACCCACAGAGCAATCTGCACCCACTTCCTTGGAGCAGACCCAGGGAAGCTGGGAAGCCCAAATGCAGGTGTGTCAGCCTGTGACATGGCTACACTGACACAGTAAGGGAGCAAAGGCTCCTGCAAATTCACCTGCTTGAAAAAAACCACAGTGGCCTCCTACATGGAGTTTCCAAAAGACACAGATTTCCATGAATGTAAGTTAACTGGTTGTCCCAAAAGAGGGGGAGGCTAGAAAGAAAGTTCAGATCATCATCAGACCTATCCCACAGGGAGTGAAACAGAAACATCAGCATTTGGGGAAAGGAAGCAGCTATAGAGTAAATACTGAGGGCAGCAAGTGCTGTATGGAGAGCAAGTAAGTAGCTGTTATCTGACAAGGGAAAGGAGTGGCTGTAGGAGGTACCAGAGATCAAAGACTGAGTAAGTAGAGCAAGGAGGAGATGAAAGGGCTGAGCTGCAGCCACCCACCCAACCCAGGCTGAGTCAGTACAACAGCATGGAAAAGACCAGGGAGAGCTCAAGCCTTGGTGGAAAAGGGAACCCTGCTGCAATCAAGAGACACACGAGCAGAAATCATCACAAGGAGCAAAAAACCAGTCACAGTAGAGCTAGGGAGGAGTAATGAAGAAAAGACAAACCACTGATGTGAGTGGAAGGCAAACACAGTCACTATTCCTACATCAAAGCACTTCCCAGCACCAAAAGTGCCTCAAGCATCAGGATGCTCTTTGGACGCAGCAATGGTTGGCCACATCAAACCAACCCGTCTTCTAGCAAAGTCACGCCACCGCAGCCTCCACACCTGGGGAGGGAACACTGAAGAAGTAGTTGGGAAGCCATTTATATTTTATCCCAGTATAAATGCTCAGTGGTCCAGGACATACAGGTACTTGTCCTCAACTCAGGTTAAGAATTTGCTATAGAAGGTCAGGAAGGGAGCGCTACACTTCTGCCTTCCTGCTCTCCAGAGGCCAACCCCATCCCAGGGCATGTCTGCCTTGGCCTGCAGCTTACTTACCCTGCTGTCTGATTTAGCATAACAAATGTGCTTTGATCTCCCTGCAGCAGCTGCTGTCTTCCTGCCCTTCGTGGGTCACTCTCAGAGGGCACAGAAGAAGGTAAGCTACAGCAGCCTGGCCTGCCAAAACATCACGTCAATTCTCCTTTCTTTAAAGAATGAATCTTTAAAATTCACACTGCATAACAAGCAGAAAAAAAAAATGAGATAAAGAGCAGCTGACTGCAACTAGAAAATAGACTGGTAAGTCAAATAGTATAGTTTGTTCAGTCATAGGACAGATTAAATAAAAAGAAAACTGGAGGCAAGTATAGCTTAGTGACCTAGGGGTATGAGAAAGAACAGCAAAGTTGGATGCCGCTAGCTAATAAAAAAAAAGAGATGAGTTTGTATCTCCTTACTGTGAAAGCCAAGGAAAAAAAGCAGCACTTTTCTACAGTTAAAAAGCTAAAGGAATTTAAGGCGCAGATTAAAGAGAATGAACTTCCCACAGAAGTGCACTTTATTTCACCCAACATCCTGAAGTACCTGGAGGCAGCCGTCACTTTTAACATGCACATACTCCACCTACTCAGTGTCTCAGAGGAAGCTGCTGGGTGTCACTAACTTCAAATTAAAGCACAAGTCAAAAGCAGGGTTGTTCCTATTTCTACATGTGAACCAAGCTAAGAAATCACCGCTGCCAAGTCCATTTTGTTTAACAGTATCTGTCACAACAACTAAGCCATTTAATTTTAGGAAGCACTTGAAAAATAGTAAGCCAAATGTAGTGCTAAATTTGAGGTTTACAGACCCCAAGTGTCTTCTCCAAATCACCTTTCATTTCAATACCACATTCAACAGGTTAGAATACGTAAAGACTTTTCTGAACTTCAAGAGTTAGAAGCCATATTTTCACAGGTGTCAAGTGCTTGGAGTTGTCAATGATTTCTTCTGAAGGCGTAGGACAAGAGAGCTGTCAGTTACACCAAGGAACAAAAATCCTTTAATCCTTTCCATAAAAGATAAAGCAGCAACAACACCACTTACTTGCACAGTAAGACCCAAAATGACTATGAATTTAAAAATTAATCCTTAGTCTTGTCTTTACATTTAATACCATGGCATGCCTGCAGTAACACTGAAAACAAAACACCCCTCATCACTTGCTGCAAGCTTGGTATTAGAGCATATTTCTCAAAACATACTTAAGCTAGCTTTGGCAGACAGGCTCAGTATGTTCACAGATGACTTCTGCATAGTATGGATTACCTGCTGACAGGTATTTTTTGAAGTGCTGAGTGAAATGGTTAGATTTCAACAAATAAAGAGAGAGATTTCCTGCCATTTTCAACACGTTATCTATTGCCAGTTTAATTTTGCTAAAAGAAGATTCCCCTTCAGTCTGTCACTCTGACTAGCCAAGAGAGGTGAAGAGCACTTACAAGAGTTGTATATGAGATGACAAATGCTTCAAAGGACATATTAGGTATGTATCAGAATACCAATTCAGACTAGCAAGGGAAGTATTATGGAAAAAAAAATAACTCTGCATTAGACCTCTCCAGAAGAACAATACACCTTCAGGCTTGAAGTTGTGCATCCAAGTTAAGATCCCCAACAGTAAGTAATTCGTATTTGAAGCTACCATTTATTTTCTTAATACTCAAGACTTACAAGCAGTAGGTAGCACTACATGGCACAATGCATCACTTCAAACCACTGTTAAGACGGAAATAAGAAATAGTCAATCCCTTACTGTAGGTGGGAGATGAATGTGGGGAAGACAAAACAACACCAGTCAGTAGTATGATGAAAAAAACCCACCCCACCCATGTAAGGTGTCACCACGTTCTGACACAGCAGGTACCAAGCTACTGTCAGTAAGTCCTGCTGGAAAAGCTAAGTCAGCTTCTCCACAGACCCCAGGGCATCCCTGCCACACATGTCACTGCAAAGAGCTACATTGCAGGGTTTTGTTCGCCCATTGCAAATTTCTCCACACCCCAACCAGCCCTCTCACATCCTAGGCATCTTGACTGGCAAGGTTAAACCTCCAAATGGATATATACTCTCTTCTGCTGGCAGACACTCTCAAGCAGCCCCACTCCCTCCTTTTTCTTACATGAGTCATTTCACTGAAGTTCCCAGATCTTAAATATTACAGCCCTACCATATGCTGTACTGGCATAAGGGATAGAAGTAACTAGTGTTACATTGGGCAAAACAACCATCAATTCACATCACACCATACTCTTAATGGCTCTTATTTGCTCTAGAGAACAAACAGTAAAGCATTATCACCCAGACTTGGTCAAACATGAGTGTTCAATTTTCCTAGGTGGTGTGACACAACCCAGCAACTTGCTGTTCTGAAGGACAAATGGAGTATTCCACCCTCTTTACCTACAGCCATGAGGTCTCACCTCCTCCCTGGCTCTCAGCATTTATTCAATTCCTCAGTGAGAGAAATTCAGCTCATTAACTTGTCAGAAAATCAGTTCTGGAAGAAAAAAAGGGAGCATAGCTTTCCACTAAACTAGCAAAACAAGGTCCAAGCAGTAGAGCAGGCAGTGCATGGACAGAGTAGGTAAGATTTTTTTTTTCCCCAGCAGCTTCAAGATGCTCTACCCCATCAACTACCCCCTGACCCACTCACACCATGTGAGCCAAATACCCTAAAACAAGGTTTCTGGGTTTTGGTTGGTTGCTTCTTAAAAGCAAAAATTTAAAGGCATTTCCACACAAAACTGCAGATAACATGTCCCAGTCTGTTGAAATCCTTAAAAGTCTATTTCCCCCAGAGGAGAGTTTTAAATGTATCTGGGCAAATCAGTAAGGCAAAAACTCAGCACGTGCAAGTTAAAAATCTAAGAATTTGGACCCATCAGATCCAGAAAGGAATTCTGATTTCAGGCATATTAATATGGGTTTTGAGAAAGGACTTGTTCACCACCACCAAAGCCATTTGGGAAAGTGCATCACATTGACTACAGATGCAGAATTTTTCAACCCCCAGTTGTATTTTATCCGTCTCAACTTCAGAAAGACTGAAGGACCTCAAAGAGCAGCTCCAGTAGGAAAATACAACAGACACCAGGACTGGAGTTGCTTGTCTAATCAACAGGAGACAGCCCAAGAGCCCAAGAAATAAGGGAAGACATGACCCGCAACAGCCCCCGTTGCAAGGATGACCCTCATCCAGACTTGCAAGCCCAGCACAGTGGGAGAAGCACTTGTAACTGCTCAGGCCAGAGCTATTAGGCATGCCTAAGCAGGCAACTGACAGTCCCAGAAATTCAACATGCATCCTCAAACTTGGCAGCCCAGCCTGCTTAATTTTCCACCTAGAGCTACTGGACGACCTCAGAGATTACCCCTGCGCCAGAGCGGAGCAGAGATTGTGCTTCTGCCCGCTCTGGTCCCTAACACTTCTGCAGTCAACACATTTCCTCTGCAACCAGGAGCCGTCAGCTCTCCAGCAAGGGACAGCTGTGATGTTCATTAGATAAGCACCATTCACATTCTGACTGGGGGCCCTCAGTGAAGAGAATTAGTATGAGAAAACGCTACTTGAAATGACGCAAATCACCACGTGCCCTTTATGATATTACAGGGTCACCAAGATAAGTTTTATGCATTCCAAAACTTTCACACACTCACTTGGAAAGGTATATGTTTAATGAATTTAAGTGCAATCTCACATGTCCAGTAGTTGACTATTAACATTAAAAACAACTGTTACAGAAAACAAATAATGAGAAATGCTTATCCAGAAAGTATTTTAAGATTACAGAACTGCAAATGTCATACTGTCCTTCCACAATGACAAGTATTTATTAATCTTTCTAAATCAGACTTAATGTTTAAAGTTTCCTGCTGCGCTTCATGATTTGCCTATAAATCGTTTGTTTATAATCCACCCTGCAGAATGAACGATCGTTCTTTAAAGCCTCAGTCATCTTACACAGTTGATGTGACAATGAAGCAACACGTCCTCAATGGGAAACGAAGCATGGCTGCAAAAGGCAGGCATGCAGAAGATACTGAAATTTAGCCAGATGACAAATTTTAATCTTCTGTTACTTTATTCAAAACTACATTCCTACTGTAAGGTATTTTTACTGAAACTATAAATATTCCAGCTTTTCTCAACAGCCTCTCAGTTTGCTGATACCCCAGAGTACAATCAAAAATAAGGTAAGAATTTAACATGCTTCCAAGCAACTTGCTGCTAAGGACATTGTAATTTGCATGATCCAGCTAAGACACACTATCAGCCACTATCACAAAGATCTCAAAAGGAGTCCTGTCTGCCAGAGATGGAAGTGGTAAAAGCAGCAAAGAAAAGAAAAAATAGCATCCTTTGCTCTGCCATGTAGTGTCTTATTGCATATGACTAAACCCTAGGTCATACATAAACTTCAAAGTGAAAGCTTTTGTATTTCAAGAGGGGAAAAAAGAAAGATTGCATCAAATGGAAAAACATTTTGTATAGTTGCTTACAAACCATGGAGTTCTCGACCCTGTCCCTTCTAACATCAATTGCTGAGTTAAAAAGAAAAGAGGTAAAGTTTATTCAGGTCAGATAATTGCAAAGACCAAGACATGTTTTCCCTTTGCTTTATTCTAGAAAAGACCGATGTGATGAGAATCAGGCCAGATTTGATCTGTTCTTCCTAACAAAGGATTTTCCAGGGTTTGCTTCATCTGGAGGTAACTAGTCTAGTGAAGAGACCTTTGGTCTCAGCCATACACAGAGAAACGGACCTGCATGCTGATTTTTCACAAAAGGTATCATGGGTTGTTCAGAGTATTGATGACTGACAGATTAAACTGTTCCAGAAAATTAGTTCTGTAGAAACAAGCCATATCGCTTCTAAAAACCATTCCTAAACTCCACTCCTCACTGGAAATCTCTGATACCATGCAAAAGTTTGTGCTGTGAGTTGGAAGAAGGAGCACACAGTGATTCTGAAGTAACCAAGGGAAGCCAAAGCACAGTATGTAAAACCAGATGACTGCTTTAAAAGAAAGCCAAATCCTTAGAGGTTTATAAATTCATTAAAGATATATCTGTCCATTTTTATCTGTGTCTTGTGATAGGAATGGTTAGTGGAAAGCAGGCATTCATAATCCTGCCGGAATCCAGAGCAGGCCCACTGCTGAGGACAGCTAGCCCAGGAGTTTCCCAGCTAATAAAGCCCTTTGAAGAAAGTCCTGCAGCACTTCATCCCAGAAAAGCAAGCGGTGAGAGGCACAACTGGGGGATGGGAAAGAATATCTGCCATTTCAGAAGGCAACAGGGCAAAGGGGTAATCTCTGTACTAAAACAAATACACAAAATCCAGGGAAAAGGTAATGCCAAGTCTCCTTCACTGGAAGCATTCACAGCTCTCCACTGTTTTGAGTCAAAAGCAGATTGCCTTCCCAACTAAACAGGCTCTGGAGTGTCTGGGGCAAGAACTGAACTATGCTAAACAACTGCGTCAGAGAGTAAACACACTTAGGATGCTTACGCTTCTCCAGATAAGCCGAGAACTGACAGCAGCACAGCCTCCGTCAGCAGCCACGGACACGACCCATGTCCCTTCCCCATGTGGCACACTCCCAGGGTGCCACCAACGCCGGAGGGAAAGCAGAAGAAGGGAGCTGGATGTGCAAGCCAGGACAGAAATGTAACACAATGCTCCTGCTATAGTCCTCGCCATAGAGAGTCCAAGCTGCTGCAGGCCATACAAACACAGTCTTATTTACTCAACTTTTCAAAACTTCCAGGTCCTCTTTTGTTATGAAAAAGCAAGGCTGTTCTAAAAACATTTTCTGACTCAAATGACCCAAGGTCAGGGACAGCATCAGCTCCATTTAAAACTGGAAATTCTTCCCGTAGCCTCTGAAAGGGCAACAAACCAGCCAGAGTGGTTTGCATGCAAAGAAACTAATGAACCTTGTTTTGCTACGGTCTTGCTTACGATCTGCTTGTAAACTAAACTGCACAAGACTTTCACATGGATGGCTCAAAAGGGACAAGTTGTGACTGAAGTTCTTTACCCTGGTGTGGATTATAATGCTTCTCTCGAGTGGATGCCACGAGGCCTCAAACTGCTCCTGCTGCTGCCTTTCTCACGGGCGAAGCACCAGCATGGTCTCTGCAAAACCTGCTTACATCTTCACTGAAGACCTGTAGAAGCTTCAGTCCCCTGTCCCTTTGTGAGATCTGGTCAACATGTTATCTAAGCTTAGGAGAGGGAAGGGAAAAATTGCAAATTCTCACTTCTACAGGAAACAGTGCTAAAAACAGGTGGCCAGGATAGTTTTGCGATCCTACCATCAGCAGCAAGGCAGGATAGGTTTTGTGCTAAGTTATATTTCCACCAAAGCAATGACTGATTTTGAAACTCCTACACACTGCATTGAGAGACAGCACAAACCCACTTGTTTTACTGCCACCATTATTTTGCTTCTACTTGTTCCACACACAGCTTTCGGCCTCCCCAGGTACCAGCTGAGGGCTCTGCACAAACACTACGGCTCTGTCACGCCACATGACTTTCTTACAGCAATGGAAAGGGTGAATAAGAGGTTCAGAAACACCACTCTTGTAGCAGCTTCTTGTAAAAGGCTACTGTTCCATCAGTAACATGGACACAAAAGCACAAAGCAAAAATTCCCCACGCACTTTTGTAAATTGTACAAGTATTCAAATAAAACCAGAACAATTCATTTTGCTCAGTGAACTATTTTTTCCACCAGAGATGAATGTAAGATGACAGGTTACCTTGAAAATAACCCCTATCATTAACAGGACGTTTTCGAATTAAAAGGAAAAAAGACACCTTCAAGGCTAAAGGCAAAAGAACAGTCTGGAACTGAAGAACAAGATCTCTAATTGCACATCCTCTGCAACAGGGATGGGGGGGAAGAGAGAGAATTTGAAATGGGACACAGCTATACTTGCACAGGCATTTGCTAAGTAGGTCTGTGTATTCTGTTGTGCAGAATAATAAAAAAACCTCAAGAGATAGGCACTTCAGCCTGCAAAGGGCTTGGCCACCTTCCCAGAATTCAGGTCATAAGCAAAGACTCTCCTAACCAATGAAGGGTGCCAGAGCAAACACTTCCATGCAACTGGTCTGCATTTACCAGTCTAGCCAAAAATTAAATGATGCACCATTCTTTCTATTGGCAAACACACAATACAAAAGTACTGCAGCTTTACAAATTTCAGTCTCTCACCCGCTTTCACACAATATCACTGTATGTCAACACCCACGTTTTAAATACTGTTATACTTGAAATATCCACTTCATCTACTCTGGTGTGTTACCTCAAAAAAAAAAAAAAATCCTGCTTTCTACATATACTTTCAAACAAATTCCCTAGAGAACAGCCAAAGCATCCTGAAGCCTGCTGGAGAAAATCAACTGCATTTTCAGCACAGGCACACTCTGATAAAAGAGGCTTCAAATTCAGTCTGAAAATGCATCTAAACGCTAAAGTATATTTCCTTCATCCTGCCAAGAAGGTCAAGGGACTAGCATCTGGCTGTGGATGCTAGACTTCAGCCTGGACAAACATTTTAATCACCTGCCAATTGTCAGCAACCATCTTCAAGAGAACAGCAGTCTAAAAAGAGGCATTTACAGTTAATAATTACCCAACATACCTATGTTTACAAATAGACTTGCTTAACAGATGTCTGGTAAGTAGTACTGATAAACATCCTGTGGTAAGCATTTGTATGCTGCCAGGTATTGTTTTGTGACCTCTCAGGCATCACAGCCATGAAGGAAGAGGTTTAAAAGAACAGACAAAGTAGTCAAATCTGAATTGATGGTTTCAGCTCAGAGCCAGTCCCGACAAAGAAAACAAAACAGGCAGTGGAGGAAAAGATAACAAAAAACCACCCAACTGCACACCTTTCCCCATACACACGCTGCTCTCATAAGCATCACTAGCACAAACTCACCGTTCCTTCTGGATCAGGACATAGTTCATCTTCAGAGCTCCCACCAACCTGCCACCTGCACCCCTGCAACCTACACCATCACCTCCACCCAGCCACCAGCCCTGGTGAGGTTAACCACCCACAGTTTCCATGTGAAACTGCTCCAGTTCGCAGCGGGAGCTCCCTGAGCCATCCTTCTCCCTGCTCTTCAGCTCTCGGGACTGCTCTCGCCCAGGAGACGGGCCTGGCACACTCCCCGCACTGTTAACGGGAGCACGCTGAACTCTCACACTGCCAGGCTCAATCTCTTCCCAGCCCCAGCATCCCCTGCCCACACAGAAGCCAACCCGGGGCTTGCCCCTTCTTTCCATGGGGCACAGATGCTCCATCCCCCCCCGAGTTCATGACAGAGCACTCTCTGGAGAGCGGGGAGAGTGGCCTTTTCCCCAGGGCCATGGCAGCACCCCCCTATCCCAGCCTCTCCTTCACCAGTTAATGCTGGCACCCTGCATGGTCATGGGGGAAAAAGCCTGTTGGAAGTAGAGGCTCAGCTGGACAGCCACCGCCACACCAGGCTCTAACCTCTGCTCCTCTTGCTCAGGGCAGAGGTTTTAATGCTTCAAACGGGCGCTGCGCAGGGAGAAGCTTTGAGCCAGGGGAGAAGGAGGAGACAGAGGCCAAGCAATTTCCCCCAGTCTCCTCGCCCTGCCCAGCACTGGCCAAGTGTCCCCTGAAGGCCAGATGCGCACATGCTCTTCCAGTCCAGTGGCTGCTGATGGCCACTGGTCCCCTTTCCTCAACAGAACGAGGGACTTGGCAATTAATTCCTAAGGGATATTCTTAACTAGCAGAACCAAAATTCATTGTGGATAAATCTAAATATTTATACTCATTTCTCAGTGTCCCACTGCACTGCACGCGTCTAAGGGCTGAGTTCAGAGGCTACTACAAAGAGCCTGCCTGCAGATGCCAAATGCCTTCAGGCCTCAGCAGTCAGTCATGCTTTGGACCTTCAGCTCCCAGTCTCAGTCTGCCAGTAACTGTCGCTGCGGGCAACCGTCCCTACTTGCTCCTTGTTTGTTTTAACAAAGTACCCAAAGCAGATTCACACATTTGTAAGAGAAAGATGCAGGAGAACAAGGAAGGGAGGAAACACCTCGTGTCTCATGCAATAAAAACAACCAAGGTGAAAAACTGGATCTAATCTGCCAAATAATGAGGCATCATTTTATGTATTTTTTTTTAAAGTTAGTACTTTTCTAACATTAATAGCATACACAGATCTGCTATTTACCATGATCCCGACTATACTGAGTACCTTACTCATCTGAGTCCTGCCCTGTTTTCTGTCAGTCTTGTAGGGGAGAAGAAAGAAAAAAAAAGAAGGAAAAGACAAAAAATAGTGGTAATGATAAGATTCTGGACAAACTGGAAGCCATCAGGTGATGCTCTCTTTATTTTAAAAAATAAAGTATTAAACAGTCAAGACACTCAAATGTTCCCATTTTGTGATTAACGAAGGCAGGAGGAACACACAGCCCAGCCTTCTCTCTTTCCAGAGGTCCAGCAGCAGAGCAAGACCTCCTGCCAAGAGGAGTTGCCTCTTCTCTTGCTGTAGCTTCCTTTTCACACGGCATTTCTCTTCTGTCTTCCATCCAGTCACTTTCTTCCCCTCAAGCACTGGTGATATCCAAAAAGCTGCCTATATTTACACTTGTGAAAACAGCAGTAACTGTCATGCCATAACCAATAAAGCCCAAAGTAACAAACTAAAATCATAGCACAAGGTTGATTATGGCAATAAATACCACAGGCAGATAGTTTCAGCTGTGAAACCTTTTATGAAACAGCATAAAAATAGATACCGATGATGCAGTTGTAAAGCAGATTAACAAATCACTTCCAATCTTCTCCCAGAACTGGCAAACAAGGGAACCTACCTGCAGTTTTAAAAAGCAAGCGAAGAACCTTAGTTCTTGATTTGCATGAATAGGCTCACACTTGCAGTGGAAAATTTTTATAACTGCTTGAGACTGAAGTTAGCTGAGGCACAGGGAAAGGGCAGTTACCTTTTGGTGTGGCACAGCATTTAGAATACATTTTTTAATATGTTTAAAATAGTGTCCTCAACTTCATTCTCTAAATGGATGAACTGGCTTGTAAAACCTGTTACACGGAACAACGAAGGGAGGATTCTAAAGCCACAGAAAATATGAAGAGCTAGAAATACACAGATGCATTTTTTTTTTTTTTTTTAAATCAGAAACCTGCAAGGAAATCCAAGGTTTACATTGCAATCCCATTTGCTGCACTACTTTGTCAGGTACTAAGGCACAATTTTTTCCATTCAGCAAGTTCTACTGCTTTATCCTGGCTTACCTCCTTTTAGAAGCATTATTCATCAAAAAAAGACAAACCAAAACCGCACAAAACCAAAAAGCCCAGACTTTTCCACCTGCTTCTGGTTACCTGTAGCATCTCTATCCAGTTCAGTGTCCAAACACTCTAAGGCATGTCTTCACTGCACCATCTACTGAGGCTCTTCCTCCCAAAGCACAGCTCCACAAGGTAAGCCAAGCCCAGATAGGGCTTCTCAAGGTCCCACCCTTCCAGTCAGCCTCCCCACCTGCACATTCCTCCATCCAGAAGTGCTCCTCTGGCAACCACACAGAGATCTGCTTTGAGGAAGGCATCTGGCACAAAACTTAGCTGAAAGAGAAGCTGCAGTAGAACCACATGCTCTGCTCAAGCAATGGCAGCATCCTCTAAAACAGCCTTAGACCTGGAGCATCCACCTCGTAGGTGTGTGGCTGAGATGTTACAGGGCACGACCAACAGCAGCAGGATAAACTGCTCCATGATAATCCCATCATGTTCCACCTTGTAAGACCTTATTTGTTCCTCTTGGTTCATACAATAAATCTAGAAGGCTGCATCCAAGCAAAGAGTACTGCGAGTTGCGTCAGGCTTATGTTTTGACATTAAGCTACATCCCCTGAACTAACGTGTGTTTAATTTTTAGCACGTTTCCACCAAAATGTTGAAGCACACATATACAAAAGTGAAGTCATGAACCCGAAAGAAAATATTACTTACCTATTTACAGATAACCTGTGCAGATCAGCAATCCAGTAACTAATGTAGGTAAAAACTTAGACCAGTTAGAAGACTTCTTTATGATCATGCAGTCAAGAAACCGCACATAGACAGCAAGAATAATGAAGAGGCAACAGAGTAAGCACCACCCAGGGAAGTATGTCCTGTCACACATCTGAAAGTGGATAGGATCCAATTCTAGCTCAGTGTTTCAGTAGATCAGCCCAACCTTGTTACAAGACTTTTCGCCTGCCTTTGTTGGGAACAGTCAGATGAAAGTCTGGATTTCTCTGAGAGAGTAGTATAGAGGTTCATTCAGCAGCATGAAGGGAAGACAGGAAAGGGGACATAAATGGGACAGGGAAGAATGAAAAAAAGAGGCCTCTGGAAGTATGTAAAAAGCAGTTCCTTCCCACATGCAGGGAATGGCACCATGTTCCCAATGATTGCACTTCACACACTGTAACGCTCATACCTACAAGACTATGAAATACCAATGCTAGTGCTAACATTGCTGCTTCCATAATACTTATAATCATAAATACTCCTCTGCTGCCTTTTGTTTCCAACCCTATCACTACCAAGTGTGAAACGCTTTTTGAACAATGGAGGGTTTTTTCCCCCTGTATCTTTCAAATTTATCTCCGAAGATGAAAGCATATAGGTTATTACTTGTTTAAGGTTAAATTCAGACACACGAGCACAGAGCATTCAGCACAGAGCTCCCATCTTGAATTCTCCATATAACATTTTGTCAACTCAATAGTGAAGTAAAAGCCGTATTACATATCACAAGATTTTTCCAGCATTTGCCATAAAAGCCTAGCTAAAACCAAACTCATTTTAATACAGGACCCTCAATTAAAATAGAAGGGGAGGTGTGCATGTGTGAGAAAAACCAAGGGTGGCATACCAGCATCCTTACCAAGCTGCTTCAGCAGCTCTTTTCACCTATAAAACACTAAAAAAGTCGTCTGCCATTGACTTTGGCAGTTACAGGCAAAATCACTAGTGTTATGTTTGGGTGGTTGATGTTTTTGTTGTGGGGTTTTTTTTGTTTGTTTTTTGTTGTTGTTGTTGTTTTTTCAAATACCAGGCTATTTGCACAGAGCATGTCATTTTATTGTCTTAGGAGGCAAACACCTACTTCACTAATGAGCTACTATCATCACAACTCATCAAAATCAAATAATCAAAAACACCTCAGGGAGGAAATCACCAAATAATTAAAATCAATTATGCTTTGAAGAATATTTGGGGTCTGTATTTTGGAATGGGGAAAGATGTGTCTTTACATTTTTTTTAATTAAATCAGCTGTGAGTTTTAAAGTTCAGAGTGTTCGAAACTGCTTTGATGTTTTACTTCACATAACATCAACCTTGCAGCACAGTGTAAACAATCATGTTCCCCCATCTTGAGATAAACTTCACATCATGTGAACATGTAACTGAATCAAAAGCAGCTGTCAACTTACAGACCCATCAAGTCCATCCATAAAACAAAATAACCCAGGATATAACCCTATTAATAATTTTACCCATGACTAGGCAAATGCATGCTGTGAGCAGAAGACATCAAGAAAGATGCTACAGGCATTTTTAACTTCTGTTCTGTTGGAATAAACTAACTTATTTAAATCCTTTGACATCTGTATTAAGGTATATCTTACCACCTCACAATCCTGGGAGAAGCAATGGAACAACAATCTGAACATCCAAAACACTGAATGTCTTCCTACGACCATCAAAGCAAAAGTTTTCACTAGAAGAGTCCATGAAGCCCACCAAGTGGGATGACCCTTTCTAGGGTAGCATATTAAGAGAAGAAAATTAAAGTCTTTCCTAGGATTCAGCTCAGCAGGTGCAACACTAGAAAAATCTTCCACAAAAATCTTCCATGCCCACTGTGGGACAAGGTAAGGGCAACTGGAGAACCAAGGACAGCAGGAGTAAGCCTGAACAAGAGGGTGCTGCCAATAACTTCACAAGTTCTCAGACACAGGTGAGCACAAAGTGGGTGTTTTTTTGTGACAAAACACAGGATTAACTTGCCAGAAACCTCACTGCGATTTTGTGATCAAAGGGAAGTCAAACTGATTTACATTACACCACCTGCCTTGTTTCAAGCCAACATGCTTGCTTTTCTGACAGATGGGCATTTCTATAGGGTTATTGTTTCACAGTTAGTTTCATTCTTATTCAGAACTCAAGCAATGTGTACACGAGGAATAGGTTTCCCTGTATTTCATAACAAATCTGCCATCACAATATCAAGGCAATCACAAATGCCCTGTGGTTTACTATGCCAAAGAGGAAATCCTGGTGGAATATGCTCCACTAGTAACACAGACACTTTATATTTGACCTCCATCAAATTAAGAAGCATCACTGACTTTTCTCCTCACCTAAATACTTGGCATTTATTTGGGATATTACATATATGCTGCAATCATGAACTAGGATGCAGGCTAACGCGCATCCAGCCTAATCCAGAGCATTAAAATCTCACTTCAATAAGCATGCAAGTTGTCTGCTTCATTTTAGAGAAGATCAAGAATTCTGACCAGGGTGACAAAAATCCAGATTATTCTACTCTTTTTCTTGTGAAAATACTCAGTAGACTTATCAAAAAGTTGCAATTTACAGCAGAGAATTAAAAAACTTGTAGCAGATATTTTCTTTAGTATACTCAAAATGCGGTGAGTTTAGGCGAGTTGAATTTTATTTTGCCAACAGTATACTTCAGAAGTAGTAGAAATACCTCCTAGGCAAGCAAGGGACCAACAAAAGTTCAGATACATGGATCACATGGTCAGCTGAACACTAATACCGTTTTTCAAACTCTGTGAAAACAGACTTGTTCCCATGAAGGCCAAGTCAGACCCCAAAGCAATATTTTGCAGCTGATACAGAGAATGTTGAAAGAAGGTATTTAGATTTGTCAGCAAATCTGTTATAAATCACAGCACTGCAAGTTAGTCTCAGATTAAAAGAAAGTAATTCGTACCCAAAGAATAAAAGAAGCTCCCACTTGGCCAAGGCTTTGAAGAAAAGAGGAGAAAAAAAAAATTCTGTACAGGAATAATTCGTTATATACTGTCAGTCATGGAGCCCAAAGAAACAAGCTTAGAAAAGGCAACTCTTTACATAAATTAATTCAAATTTAGTTTTGATAAGAACAGAAAAGTGCAGTTTAAAATAACATGATGATCTAATTCAGAGGTTTATCTGACTGATGTCCAGAAGCACTGGCTGTCTCCTCAGACCGCCATACGCACGTGCACTAAGTAAAGCAATTCAATGATATTTTAAGAGTTACTTCCCCAGGGAAATAATGGAATTATATTAGCAAACAGAGTAAGATAGTCCAGTCTTTGAACTCCATGAGAATATTTTATCTAGCTACTGTGAATCCATGCACTTAGATCCTGAGATCCACTTACTGGGCTCTAAGAGCAGCTAAATAGTTATCATTAAAGAAAGAATTGATTAAGACTGCTTTCATTAGTCATCACCCCAAAATACATATTCATTGATGGGGAAAACAGTGTTCTCTTAATTCAAGAACTGAAGTGCCCCTGAATATCAAGTTAAATACTCCCAGGATTCAGTTTATTTTAACCTGACCCTGCTAACTGATGCAAAAACTACAGACTGTCCTTAATATTAGATTTTACATCAAAATTAGCTTACAAAGACTTAGAAATACTTAAATACAGAAAACTATATTTTAGAGTTACAAGGCTAGAGTTTATGTAGACGCTGCATAAGAAAAGTAACACTGTGCTGTCAGGCTCCATCAAAGCTGGGAGTATCATGACCAGAAGATGATTTCTCTACTGAAAGTTCAAGTTCTCCTTAATAAAGCAGACTTGTCTCGTGCACATTACATGGGAGCGATGCTCACACAAGCGATATTCCCCTGACTCCGTGTCTGGTATTATTCCACCGCCAGCATCTGTATGTAGAGCAGTTGCTGCATCGGGTGCCTAAGTATGAACCTTTGGTTAAACCATGTTTTTGTACAGTACACAATACATCACTTCCTGCTGTGAAAATATGAACAGACCATTTTTTAGCCTACATTTAAAGCAGGACTAATAACACTTCTTCCTTCTCTCAGTCAGAGCTCCTGAAAGACCAACTAGTCACAAATCAAGTCCCCATCTCAAACGAGGCCTTTACTGTGCCTCATAGTCAGCCAG
Organism: Eurypyga helias; assembly: GCF_000690775.1. Classification (NCBI taxonomy): domain Eukaryota; kingdom Metazoa; phylum Chordata; class Aves; order Eurypygiformes; family Eurypygidae; genus Eurypyga; species Eurypyga helias. The sequence continues at coordinate 43,869 of NW_010261038.1, forward strand.
GATAGTTTGCTCTAATTTGCTCTCAGCAGCAAGCAGTGTTCCTATTTAACATCCTGCAACAGATGGAGCAAGTTTCCTACTCAAAGGTTCCCTCCTTCTCCATTCCTTAACCACTCAATATGAAAGCAACACCCACTTAAAGCCTTCAGCTGCAAGGGCAGAACTGCCAGGTCCATGCTTCATGGAAAGTTAAGGATTTCAGCACTTTTCAGGAGCACCACCTGTTGAGGCATTTACCCATGTACTGTGTCACAAAACAAGAGCCATCACATCAGTCTCATTTTTGGATCACAGGTACTCCTGCTGCTAGAAGTGGGGAACCTGCACACTTGCCAGGATTCAAACGAACTTTTCTCAGGCTCTTCAACACTTAGGTTAAACAGTTTAGCCTGACAGATCCGGAAACCCTTCTGCAGAGGCCTCCTCCCCCTCCAGCTTTCCAAAGTTAAACACACAGAGTAATAAGAAAAAAAGGAGCTGATTAGTCTAATCACCAGTCTGTGGACAGTTGGGGGTCAGCTCCCGCAGCTGCCTACAGTACATACCTGCTGTGCACTTTAGGCACAGCCTAGGTCACTTGCCACAGGTCAACTTTTCTACTACTAAGCAGCTAACCAGAGCGGGGGGGGGAGGGGAAGTATACTTCATAAAGGGTAAACCAAGATGCCTGTCTACGCCTACACTACATCATTTTTGAACACATCGATAACAACCTAATAAAAACAAACAACGTAAAACAGTAGTTCAAATTACATCTATTGCGAAAAAAATTGCACTGACACTTATGCTGATCTCACAACATCACTGAACCTTGAATTTACTTATTTCAGACCTTAGGATAAACAATGCAGGTCAACTCTCCCCTTATGCAACACAAAATCACCATATTCTTCATCTTTTAAGCAGTGCCAAAGAACATGGCAGTTTCTGTACGCGTAAGCACTATGGGTCATGCTGAAATCCCTAGTGCAGTTGCTGGAGTTTATACAGCTTCAGAGGATGCTTCTCAGATGAACCATGAAGATGTTTTGCAATGAAAGGACTAACTGCACAAAAAGACTTCCATAATCCTAGCTTAAGTATTCCTAAGTGAACACAGTCAAGCTGCTGGAGAATTGAACAGCAAGATGAGCAGGCTGTGTTCCTGAGGAGCACAATTCTTCAGAAGAGAACAACAGTAAAAGAAAAGTAAGGCTTTAAATAGAACACCTGAACGAAACTCTTCCAAGTTTACAGGCTAGTGTGATCCTAGGCACAGCTATGGATAAGAAGTGACCAAGAAAGAACACTCTACAACAGAGGTTATTAGCCATCGATAAAGACATTAAGCTACTTCTGCAGTACTATCAAACTTCATCTATCCCAATTTTTTTCAGGAGGGCCAAGCCAAATTGTGGGATCCCCTGCTTCAGTGGAAATAAGTTTAAACAATTATTTAGCAAATTATCATCTTCAGTCAGAGCAGAACTTGATCTTCAGTTTTTATTACTACTAATCAGGCTTCAGAGAGACCATATTGACTGGATACTGCAAACACAAGAAACGAGCACTGCCCACTACGAAGAGAAGTACAGCATGGTTAGACTGCGTATCCATGCACTTGATCACACCTTGGATCAAGGAGAAGACAGAAGACAGACAGTCCTAATTATGGACAGCAGGTTTAACTACAAAAGATTACAGACAACTGTCTTTGTAATTTGTCCCTACTGTATTACTGTACATCGTTTCTAAAAGAAATGTGCTTGCAATCAGCGTTTTCCACAATTTCTTAGGGGGTAAAGATCAAGATGGAGAAGCTGACAACCGTCACACCAAGTACTCTCACGCACCCACCGCTAACACCTGATGCCTTCCTCTGAGGCAGATGAACCATTGCTGCTTTTACTATTATTTTCAGCACAGCGTAGATTCCTCTGTATACGAGAACACAAATTATTCTTCAGCACACACACAGATGAGTAACTAGAAAATGATCTTAATTGCCGCATAAATCACATGTGGCTACTTACCACAGCCAAATACACATCTGCATAGGAAGCACTGTCCTCAAAACTGTCTGCAGTATTTCATCAACCTCGCAAAAGAGCAAGTACGCCAAAAAAACAATGCGAAAGCAGCAATTACTCATCCCAAGTCAATTCATACCTGCCTACAGAAACATGTGGGCCTTGTTGCAGGCACCTACACTCGTACAGTTTGACAACAGCGTAGCCAGGTAAACGCACACTGAAACTGGAGGGGATAACAGCACACTGTGCTAGCTTCAGTCCCACTCCAGTCTTTGGGACATACTGGTTTTAAGATCTTTCCTGAATGTTGGCGTCAAGAGAGAGAAATCTTTCTGTGTGTGTGTGTATATATATATATAATACAAATATTAAAAAAAATTTAAATTCTCTCTACATATGTATTTACAGGCACATTAAAGAAAACTCCCTAATATTTTTCCCTGGAAGTGTTGTACATACTGAAGAGCCCGGGTGGGTGTGCAGCCTGCAGAAGTCCCCAGGGCCTTAGCTGCCTGTCCGTGAGGAGAGTTGAACAACGGAGACCTGTCATTCTCACTTCTCTCTTCCTGATGCTTACATCACTTGGCTTGGCTCGGCTCACAAGGCCATCACTGCATTACAGACCTACCACTTCACCTAAAATCCTCTGTTAATCAGTTTATTTGCAACTGTTAATCCAACACTGGTGTCACTGGCTTTTCACACAAGGCACAAACTGCAGTATCCATTTTTACTTCAGTCTGTCTTTTTGCTCTCGCGGCAGCTTTAGTTCTTTGCAAGAATCTCCTGCAAAATAGTATTCACGTATTGTTCTTACATATGGGTCTAGAGCTGAAGTAAGAGATCACGAAAATGGGGTACCACATTCTCTCCTTCCTTAAAGAGTTGTTGTTGGGGTTTGGGTTGCGTTTTTTTGTTGTTTTTTTTTTTTTTTAATCTCCTTCCTGTACTCAGATGATCCAGAGCTCAACTGCTCTGCAGAGCATTTTCCTGTATTCCTCCAGTCCTCAATCTACACAATTCGTGTCTACTTGTCTATTCATGAGTCTACAAAGCCTAAGTCTAAAAGTCTAAATATATTGGACCATGAGGTTATAAGTGCCCAATACTAATACTAATTTTGATGTCAGTAAGAGTCCAAAGCTTCAATAGTTCTACCCTTCTGTTTTTGCACTTAGATAAAACAATGGGATTATCCCCATTCATCTTCATTACTTAAATCGCAAAACATCCATACATAATAGGTACTCCTGAACTTACCAGCAAGAAGCCTAGCTACTGTACTCCAAAACAAAAGGCAAATGAAAAGCCTTTTTTTCCCCCATAAAAAGAAAAAAAAAAATCCATTGTTTATCTGGTGATATTCAAGCAGATGTAAACAACAAAGCCAGTAACACATTGCTGGTGATCCAAAAGTTTATGCTAACGGAGAAGCAACTGCCCGAGATATACCTAATATAGTATTAATACAACAAACTACTGAAAAAAGTGGAAAGAGAAGAGTTAGTCACCTAGTCTGAATACTGCCTGACACTCTTGCTGCACTTCGGACACTTAAATTGCTGAATGTAACAGCACCCACTAGACATTTTAGTGACTTAACTCTTCATGGGACAGTACATTAAGAAATGGGTTTAGGAGGGATGGATTAAGTTCTTGCGTGTTGGGAAGTTACCATGTTATATAGTTATGACCCAAAATTTAAACTGATGATTCTTAAAAACCTAGTGTGATTATAAACCAGTGTACAGCAATCAGAGTTCTCTGCACAGAGCATAAATCTCATCTCACCTCCAGAGGCTGTCAGACACCAGAAGGGGATTCAGAGTTCACCCCAAAACAGTCACCACGATCTTCCAAGCTACTGACGCACACACCACCTCAAGCACTCCAAGAGAAGAGAGAGGCAGGAACACAAAATAAGGACCGCGAGTTTACTCCGACAGTGATGTGGGCTTAAAATAGACACAATCTCTACCCTGCTCATTCCTTCAACTCTTAACTTTCAAGTATTTTAGCTACAACAATGTTTACCCTATAATATTCACTGACTGCCAAATGAATTATAAAAAAGAAAAGAAGAATGAAGCATTACTGGATATTTTTAGGACTGGGGGTTGTTTTTTGGTTAGTGGGTGGTTGTTTTTTTTTTTTAAATATGTTACATGACTACAGGTCAAACACAAACCTAAACTTTTTGGCTCCAAAGCAAGCCTATAATTAGAAAGCTCATTTGTTCTGGCAGTCAGGAGAGCCATTTTCCCTTGGGAATGTTACTGAAAGGAAACCCAGGAAGAGTTCTAATGGCCAAACAACGTGAAACTTATTAGTAATGGACACTGGTAACACAAAGCCATCCTAACTAGACTTGAACAGTTACAAATTCCATTTTACCCCTAGAAGGAGTTTTCTTCTGAAGTAAAATGCCTTTTTTTGTCTTTCTTCCTCTCTCTGAAACACTTCGAGCCACTGTGCAAATTCACATGGAACAGACCTAAAAGAAAAGATTTCTGCACTCAGAAGTCTGTCTACTTTTTCACATTTGTACCAGCTCACTCGTTAAAAAAAACTTGCTACACCTTTCCCTGCAAACCTCCTCTTCCAACAGTGGAACAAGAGATGGCCAGTCACCTTGCCAGGATTAAGGGTGACTTTTGCCTCTCCCCTTTACACCTCCTCTGCACTTTTATATCCGCTTTTCATTTCCGTCTTTTTACGAATTTCCTCTTCCATACCCATTACCACATCTGCACTGACACACAGAAAAGTCAATGACAAAAATGTCACGGCAGAGGCACCGGGCGCAGGGGAAGGAACTAAGATGCTGTGGAGACTGAAACCAGTCAGGGGAAGAGAGAGAGGAATCGGACTTCAGACAGCAACAAGCATGTTCTTGGGTGCAGGAGGGAAGTGTGCATTTCTGGAACTGCCAACAGAAGCAACTGCATTTTTCTTGCAAGCACGTCTGAAGAGCCCAAATGGCGAGAAAGTGAGCATAAACACACAGGTGCTTTTTCCTTTACAGAGAAGGGCAGTATCCAAGCACCAACCTTCGTACCTCCAAGCTATTTTAGACCAAACTTCAAGCAGAGCTCCCTCACATTTTGCATGCAAACTATTCACGATCAGATGCTGAATACAAGCTGCAGGATTTGCCCTCTTGGAACAGCTGGGATCCATGATCTTCACAGCACCGCCAGCTTCCGAAGCAGTTTTTCCCACAGCACAGCGGTGTCCCCTCTTGCAGACCCCTCGCGTATGGGCAGTTACAGAGAGCAAGAGATCTCATGTTTCTAACTGTTACAGCTACAGGGACAGGGGTCAGTGAAAGACAGAGCAGGCAAAACCAAGCACAGGCACATCCCCAAGAGTTTGCAGTGATCCTCATGGAAGACAGAAGCATAGCAAGGCTGGGAACTAATCACAACACCTGAAAAGCCACTGTCCCTCAAGACACCTAAGAAAGGAGAAGCGTGGCAAGGTTTTACACCAAGCCCATTCAAAGTGAGAGAATACAGGGAACTGGCACAGGGAAGGGGAGTGTAGAAAAAGCAGATCAGAAGATGTGTATCTCTCCAACATATGGTAGGGCTTGCAGGAGCAGGGATGACTGTTTTCACTTTTCCTGAAAGGATGGGGGTGGGCAGGAGGAAAGGGGGAGAGAAAGGGGTCAGCTTTCAAACGTTTGCAAAACATCTTTTGATATTTTTCTCTACAGGGAATGGACAATTTCCAAAGTCTTGATCATACAGAAGCACGGGTCTAATCTTGCAAAAGCTTACACACATGGATAACTTCACCTCACACAAGCAGTCACACTGGCAGGACAAAAATATTTACAGTTCCTCCTTTTTCATTTATTAAATGAGTCATCGCAAACATGAAACAGGGCCACACTGAGCTTAATCTAGCCTCCAATACTGAAATTTTACAACAGCCAAAGATAAGAAATGTTAAATAAAGCTAAACTTCCATGAACACCACCAAGCATCAAGCAGCCTGCATTTTATGTGCGTTGCCCTCAGACTGAAGCATTTTTTGCCTAGGAGTCTGCTTTGGGGCCACTGCTTGGCCCCCACACACCATTGCTGCCTGTCAAATGCTGTAATGGGTTTTATGCTTAAATTTAATAGTAGAGAGAAGAGACAAACCTTTAACCACCCTACAAAAGATGAGCCATCTTCAGCAAAACCCAAAGGTACTATCACAAGGTTTCTACACCAGAATTGGTGTCAATCCATTAATCCTGTTTTAGCTACAGAAACTGAAGCCCATCCTTGCCTCATTAAACAGAAGACAAAAAAATTCACCCAGCTACCTAATTTCCTTTTTCCCTTCTTTTCTCTGGAAATCTGTACAAAACAAGTCCAAATGCTATTACTGCTGCAAGCCAAACTCTAACCCATTTCTTCCCTTCGAGAAAGGGGGCAGAGGGAGCCTAAGACAGAGAGATAAAAGTAATTGGCGATCTTCTACAAGCAAAAAACACCCCACAGTGCAAAACTTTGTGTAGTTGAGAAAGACACAGAAACAATAACTAACAGCCCCCCTCTTTTCTCTTTGCTCAAGGGGACATAGTATGCATTTTTTGACTAAACCTCAAATACAAACCAAAAGTAACATCATCATCCGTACAAAGAGGCTCATTATGATTGTTATTGCTGGAAGGGGAAACTCACTCTTGCTGGCCACATGACTGTTGAAGTCCACATTCAGCATTGTTTGGGGATTTTCTTTTTCTTCCCCCTGCAACTCAGCAGCTCAGAGCAACTGGTAATAACTTTATGACTAGAAGCATTTAGCTGAGCATTTCTGATGCTGCAGAGTCAGCAGTGCAGATGCATTTGTTCCAGGCTACTCAATACATACTTCAACATGTACCCTGCAGCACCTCACCGCAGTATTCTTTTGGGAAAGATTACTGGAACACAGTATCAATTTTAGTTTGGGGTTTTTTTTACCCCATCCTCCCTTGTTTCAAAATGTTAACATCACACATGGCGATTTATGTGTTTGCACAACTCCCTACTCAGACAACTAGTACTTAGAACAACAACTCATACAGCAGTATTATAAAGACACACATTTTTAGGATCTGAATCAAGACCTGGACCTTCTCCCATCTCACGGCACAGCAGCTACACACAGCCTGACAGACACCGAGGTATCTGTTCGCACAGCACTGTCACGCCACGGTCCTCCTCTGTAACAGCCAGGTAGCAGCCAACGCCAGCCAAATAGGTTAGCAAATGAAGTTCAAGAGCACTCAGCAGAACTTGCCAACTTCCACAGAGTGCCTGGGGTCAGTGGGAAGCTGAAACTCAAGGCAGATGAGAAAAAACACAACCTCTGAGGAGGGGTGCCGCGAGAAGCACCCTAGGGAAGCAGCCACGACCTGATAAAAAGCTGGTGCCAGCCTATTTGCACAAGGTGGCCAAGCTCAGGTGTAGGGAGAGGGTGCGCCCAGGCTACTTGCCAAACTTTACAAAGCACACTAAAGCTCAAGAAAGCACTATGCACTTCCTCGAACTGGAGCAGGAGTTTCCTGAGGGGCAGTTAGAGGGCTTAAGTGTTAAACAAATCACAAATGAGGCATAACAGAGGGAGAACCTTGAAGAAACATAAACAAGGGTTGGCTTCCTGTAGCACAATATAGCCTAGAGAAATGGCTGTGGGGCAAGGAACCCATGGGTGGGCCAGAGGGCTCCCACAGTACCCAGGCTTTGACAACCCAGTTTCTAACTAGGTCTCCATAGCAGCAGCAATACCAATACCTAAGTCCAGTGGGGAAAAACACCCAAAGCTTCTACAAAACCAGGCGCTGAACTGAGATGCCACAGCCAACAATGGGAGCAGGGGAAGAGCTGGCATAAACAAAACGGGTCCTATAGCTTGTAGCTTCCAAAGATACAAACCACCTCTAGAAAGACGTCCTGCACTTTGGGAAGAGAAAAATGGAAGGGGGGCAGTCTGCTTAGCTAAGGAAACGGGACATTTACCCTATATGGTTTAACAACTGCTGTGAATCAGACAGGGACCGTTCCCTTTTGTATCCCTGATGTGACCTGTACTCCTAGCTCAGAGGGGCTGGTTTTGTTACAGCAAGGCTTCAACGCACCAACACTTCCCACTCTGCCCCCAGCCTCCACTGAAATTTCAACCCTGACCACAAAAGGGGTTGATTTTGTGTTTTTGCTTTGGTTTCAATCAGTTCTTCACTTCAAAGCCCACTTACAGCTGACTTCCTGAGCTTGGATGCTTAAACGAAGACACTTAAACCCTTCCGAGAGCCTTTCTCTGGCAACAAAACCACTGAAGGGGCTGTCATTCACCTCGACACGAGCTCCCAGAGAAGCGAA
>NW_010261038.1:52312-52547 GCF_000690775.1 Eurypyga helias
TGCATCCCCCCCCCGCCCCGCCGCCTGCGGGGGGGGGGGGGGTCAGCCTGTAACTTGGCTCCCTTAGGCCGGCTTCCCAGCGGGGCTCCCCGGCGGGCTCCCCACACGACCCTTCGGCCCCGCAGGGCTCGAAAGCTGGGGGTGAGTGAAACCCTTCCCGGCCGCCCCCTCCTCCCCGCTCCCTCCCGGGGCCCGTGCGGATTCCGCGGGTCCTTCCCCGTGGGGGAGGGGGCGG
>NW_010261039.1:0-5857 GCF_000690775.1 Eurypyga helias
TCCATGATCTTGCCAGGCACAGATATAAAAATTTTTTACGATATAAAAACGCTTCACAGCAAAAATTTATGAAGGAAAAATTGTGAAACAGTCAATGAGAGGTAAAACTATTACTTTAGAGAAGCAGAAGGAGATACTGGTGTCATATCTTAAGCATAGTATTCACATTTTTCATTATACAAATTGAAATTTTATTGTATATTAGCTTTTAACCTTTTCCCTATGTTTATATTAGCCCTAGTCCTGTCCACTGATCTCTGCCACTTATTGTCATCTGCAGACTTGACGCATGCATTCTCCATTCCTTTCTTCTGGTCATTGACAGAGATGTTCAGCCATACAGGTGCCAGGATGAATCCTTCAGTACCCCACTTGTTACCTCCCGACAACATCATTTACCATGATATTCTGACCTTGACTAGCCAGCCAGTTTTTACCCGTTTGGTGTCCCTACACTCAGCATGTACCATCCTAACTTGGATCCTACAAGAATATTGTTACAGACAGTGTTGAAAGGGTTGCTACTATCTGTGAAAATTTTTCTCCCCTTGTCAACAAGTATAGCCCTTTTATCACAGAATATAATCAAGTTGCTTAGGCACAATACACCCTTGGTAAATCTTTCATGTGCCCATCAATACTATTCAAGAACACTTGTCCCATGATTTTCCACAGGAGCAAAGAGAGACAGCTCAACCTGTAACTTTTGATCTTTGAGACTTCTTTGAAGATGGGAATTACATTTGCCTTTCTCCAGTTGTTGGAGACATGCATTTCAAATGACCAATTACATTTGTAAAGCATTTATGAAACATTTATTAAATTTATACTCAATAGCTTGAGTCCTTCATACATTTTCTTAATATTCAATAGAATCCTGCTCCAGAAGCGAAATTTTATCTCCACAAGAAGATGTTACATTTGACTTTTCCATTCCAGAAACAGAAGAATTTTTCATGTACTGGTTTACAGTCCCTTTCTTTCTAGAACGTTTTTCACTTTTCTACTCAGTTACTTCCTTTTGGGTTATTTTCTTTTTTTTTCTTTTTCTTTTTTTTTTTTTATTTATTTATTCGGAGATAAAATGCCCAGTGTAGACAAGAATTTGATTCACTGAACAGCAGCACCATCATCATAGCCATGCATGTTAGTGGGCATAAGGGGCAAATGAGAAGCTGGATGAATTGATAGCAGTCTACTGTGTGGAGTGTATGGGCATTTATGTGCTAAATTATCTACCACCTTGCTGTCCTCTGTGTTTAGTTGTAAAATAGTAATTCCATGGAATTTTTTGAGAAGTAGGGCAAAAATAAGGCTTTGAAAACTAACAGCATCATTTGACTTGAAGGGGAATATCTGTTGGAGGCCAGTAGTAGGGAGTACTAATATGACAGGAAATACTTTCTTTTTGCAATCCAGGCAACTTTTTGACTCCTGAGATGCAGCACTGAACACAAGTTCTTATTTCATAGATTCATTGTGCTTTTGCATTGTGAATTGTGCATTCACAGTTTGATGAATAACTGTGTTAGCTTTGAGAAGCATTAGTTATTGGATTGCAATTACTAATTTGATTACAATTAACTCCATTACCAGAATAAAACAAGGCACATATTCATTGTAACATTTTGTCTTCAAAGTTCATCCTTGAATTTTAGTTTCCTCTCCTTTCTTTCACTTGAAAATGCTTTTCCTCTTATCTTTCTCTTGTTCCACAGTTTTCCTGTATGCATATAAAGAAGTTTCACACTTTAAAGAATGTTTGATCACTTCTTTCTTTCCTCAGTTCCCTCCTTTCTTCTAGTTATTTTTCCTCTTTCTTTCACTTCTTTCTTTTTCTCTTTTTCCTTTGTCTTTCCCAGCCTCTCCTTGTTTATTCAGTTCCTCTCTCTAACCCCATTTTCTTTCTTCACTTTTCTACTTCGCATGCCTTCAGCGTCATTCTCTTTCCAATTCTCTTTCTCCCTCATTCCTAATTCCCTCTCCTTATGCACTTGCAATCCCTGCTCTCTTCATTCAAAACTTATTTTCAGGACTTCCTTCAACTCTGAAAATCTGCATAAAAGCCTGAAGAAGTAAAGCAAGGGTCTTCATTTCCAATCATAGGTTTGGATAAGGCTTTATGTCTCTCAGAAAATTCTTGCCTATGAAGGACTCTATTATTTGCTTAGAGTGGAGAGCAGAGAGCATTCAGCCTGTAATTTAAGCAGCCAGGCATATCATGATATGACCTGTGCCTTCCATTCCCATTGTCCCTGTGTTTTTTCGTTTTGTTTGTTCCTCCTCTCAGAACAAAGTTGTCTTGTAGAACAAGAATTTTAGATGTATAAATTACATTGAACTGGCAGATAAGAAATACAATTATTTTTTTCCGTCTCAGTAGGCCTATACGTCCATTAAACCCATGAAAACAACACCTGAAGTATGACAAGTATGATATTAATTTGCTGTGGATCCAGACTAAGCACCTGATTTTCAGTTTTCTTCTGGGACACACTTGCACAGCTTGTATAAACATCTAGTTCTTAGATTAGTTATTCTCACATTTTTCTCTGGGCAGCTACTCTACACTAGGCAAAATCCCCAAGACCTAGACATCATGCATCCAGGAAAGCATCTTAAAATGAATTATAGAATAAGAGATACCTGAGAAATTCTTGGAGTCACAAACTTCATTTGCTGAGGTAACTGTTACGCCTAATGTGAAGGTTGATGTTGATTTTCAAAGTGATGAGGCCATCACAAGAAAAGTCATAATACGAAGCTGGATATAATTTTTTCAGTATATCCAGAGGTACACGACAAATATTTTGTCTAAGCAACAAGTCTGGACAGTAATAGTCTCTAAAACTGAAAGCCTGCTTGACTCTATGTTTATGTCTTCTCTTGAAAGTATGAACAAAAACGTCTGCTAGTGTCAGTCATGAATCTGTCATGTAAGAAACTCTGCATAAGAAACTATATCAGGATTATCACGACATTTTATGGTGCAAAACAAGTGAAACAGATATGAAGCAGTAGTTGATTTTAATTACTCTGGCAAGTGTTTGAAATTTGTCTCCTATTACTGCTCCCATATTTTATTCCAAGTACATCCCATCCTTTCCTTTGCTCCCCAGAAAAAAAGTAATTCAAGAAAAAAGGATTTATTTTGTTATCAGGATGATACACAAACCCCAGCTACAGTCTTTGCTGCCATGTTGAGGAGTTAATCAAGCCTTTGTTTGCAATATATTCCCCTTATAACATAATTGCTATGTGACTGTTGATTTGAGTTTTAATAGCCTGATAAATTGAGTGTAAAATCCAATGGTAAGAGAGGAAATAAGAGAAAAAAAAAAAAGAGTATGGTGCTCTGACAATTCAATGTAAAAGCATTTTTCTCCTTAAAAGCAGGAAACCTTTATATAATTTTGAGCACAGGGACCCTGAAGTTCTTGATGGCACTAGGTTAGAAAGCCAAAAGGGGTGATATATGTCCTTTTGAATTCTTCCATTATGGATTTTCATTGAGCTAGCTGTTTTGGCTCCACTTATGGAAATTATTAGAAGCAAATGTTGCTGGTTATGTCATCATTGTGGAGGTGTCAATTTTATTAATAGCCATCTGCAAAACGCACATTATTTTGTGGTTTCATTAAGGACTTATTAAGTGGTCTAAAGTAAAATACAGTGTTAGAGGTTTTTTATATATATGTAGATACTATCTATACAGAAGTTCCCTTGGAAATCCAGTCAACGTTGAGACATGTCTTTTGAGTCAAAAAAATTACATCCCACACTTCAAAAGCCTCAGGATCTGCCACATGCCCTATGTATGTATAACTCTTCTCTTTGTGTATTACAAATTATCTATTTATTTAATCTTGTATTATAACCATTATTTATTTCTTAAAAGCAGAAAATCCTTCATTTTATGCTGTTTGAAATTTCTTGCTTGCTTTCATTTTTTCCACTGGATCTGGGGAAGTTGATCTTCTTTTGTTTTGATTTGGTTTGATTATGATTATGATGAGATATCTCTGAACTCTCTCTCCACCTCTTAAGGAAAATATATCATTCCATATGGCTGATGATTTATTTGATGATATATACATATGCAGTGTATTAACTTTGGCTGGAGGCCAGGTGCCCACAGAGCTGCTACATCACTCCCCCTCCTCAGAGAGAGAGAGAAAAGGAAACACAACAAAAGTTTCACAGTTCAAGATAAGGACTTTGAGAGGTCATTCAACAATTATTGTCACTGACAAAGCAGACTCAGCTTGGGGCAAAAAAAAAAAAAAATATCGTCGATGGTGTTTGAGTTAAAAAGAGAACGAAAACCTAATCTTAAAACACCTTCCCCCAACTGTCCCTTCTTCTCAGGCTCAAAATCACTCCCACGTTTCTCTACCTCCTCCCCCTGAACAGCACAGGAGGATGAGGAATGAGGCTTATTGTCAGTTCATCACACATTGTCTTTGCTTCTCAGAGGGAGGACTTCTCACACTTTCCTCCTGCTACAGTGTGGGGTTCCTTCAATGGAAGACAGTCCACCATGAATTTCTTGAATGTGAGTCCTTCCCACAGACTACAGTTCTCCATGAAGTGCTCTAGCGTGAGTCCTTTCCATGAGGTGCAGTCCTTATGAGGCTTATTGTCAGTTCATCACACATTGTCTTTGCTTCTCAGAGGGAGGACTTCTCACACTTTCCTCCTGCTACAGTGTGGGGTTCCTTCAATGGAAGACAGTCCACCATGAATTTCTTGAATGTGAGTCCTTCCCACAGACTACAGTTCTCCATGAAGTGCTCTAGCGTGAGTCCTTTCCATGAGGTGCAGTCCTTCAAGAGCAGCTTGCTCCAGTGTGGGACATACACACCAGCATAGGGAACAATCTCCTGTGGAAGTTTATATTGAGTTCTATTGAGGAAAGAAAATTCATTATTCAAATTGGAGCACTTAAACATTCCTGAGAAAAACTCTTCTTTTTTTTTTTTTTTTTCTTTTTCTTAAACATGTTATCACAGAGATTTTATTATTGTGATAGACTTGGCTTTTGCCAGTGATGAGTCTGCCTTGGAGCTGGCTGGCACTAGGTCTATCAGACATAAAATCATAGAATGGTTTAGGTTGGAAGAGACCTTAAAGACCATTTAGTTCCAACCCCCTTACCATGGGCAGGGACACCTTCCACTAGACCAGGTTGCTCAAAGCCTCATCCAGCCTGGTCTTGAACACTTCCAAGGATGGGGCACACAGAACTTCTCTGGGTGACATCTTCCAATGTCTCACCACCCTCTCCAATGAAGAACTTCTTCCTTACATCCAATTATTGAACTTCATGAGGTTCACACAGACTCACCTCTCCAGCCTGTCCAGGTCCCTCTGGATGGCAGCCCTTCCCTCCAGTGTGTCGACTGCACCACACAGCTTGGTGTCATCAGCAAACTTGCTGAGGGTGCACTCAATGCCATCATCCATATCACTGACAAAGATATTAAACAGCACCGCTCCAGTACTGACCTCTGAGAAACACTGCTCATCACTGGTCTCCACTCAGACATCGAGACCACAACTCTCTGGGTGCAACCATCCAGCCGGTTCCTTATGCACCAAGTGCTCTATCCGTCAAATCTGTGACTCTCCAATTTAGAGACACAGATGTCAGGCATCAAATGACATCCAGTTAGATGACATTGGTTGCTCTTCTTTTATCCACCAAGGTCATGACCCCATTTTAGAAGGTCATCAAATTTGTCAGGCACAATCTGCTCTTGGTGAAGCCATGTCAGCTGTCACAAATCACGTCCTCATTTTCCTTGTGCCTTAGCATAGTTTCCAGATTTTTCTGCTCCATGACCTTGCCAGACAC
>NW_010261040.1:0-204 GCF_000690775.1 Eurypyga helias
CGTGATGTGGTGCGTGTGCAAGGCACTGTACACGTGTGCACTATAGGGTGACGTGCAAGGCACTGTACACGCATGCACCATGATGTGGTGCACGTGCAAGGCACCGTACGCACGTACACCCTGAGGTTGTGCACGTGCAGGGCACTGTACGCACATGCATCATGAGGTTGTGCACATGCAAGGCACCGTACGTGCGTGCACCGG
>NW_010261041.1:0-1083 GCF_000690775.1 Eurypyga helias
CTTCCCTCCAGCATGTTGACCTCACCACACCTTGGTGTCATCAGCAGACTTGCTGAGGGTGCACTCAATGCGATCATCCATGACACTAATGAAGATGTTAAACAGTACAGGTCCCAACACCAATCCCTGAGGAATGTCGCTCATCACCGATCTCCACTCAGACATTGAGCCGTTGACCACCACTCTCTGAGTGTGACAATCCAGCCAGTTCTTTATCTACCAAGTGGTCCGTTTGTCAAATCCATGTCTCTCCAGTTTTGAGACAAGGATGTCATGTGGGATAGTATTGAAGGCTTTGCACAAGTCCAGGTAGATGACTCAATTGCATGGAAAGAATTTAAACAACCACATTAAGACCATACATACATGCCAAGTTGTGACGCTTTCCTTAACAACTCAAAAGAGTGCATAATTGCGTTATGTTGCATATTTATAAAGAACAAAACTGAAATATTAAACTCCTTTTTCCCAGCATCACCATAGCCTCAATGGTTTGGCACCATCTGCTTAAAATTTGAGATTTTTGGAATTTTCTTAACTAAGATAAGATTCATGATTGCCCATGCCTATGGCAGGAGTGGATTGGAAATAGGTGATCTTTAAGGTCCCTTCCAATCCAAACCATTCTATGATTCTGCCACCAGAGTCATAAATTAGAAATAGACTGTTTTATTAAAGGGAACATACAGCAATTCAAAACCACAGAACTTACTCCCACTTATGTGTATGTGCTGCCTGCATTAACAACTAAGTGACAAGGCAGATAAATCACTTTATGTTAACTGTCCTATGCGTCTTTTCCTTCCTGTCCAATTAGAAGTTTTCTCTACATGGAGTTCTAAATATTCTATGAAAACTGTTTTTTAGCTGTTGCTATTAGTGGAATACACTTTCAGTCCTCTGTGTTGCTTAGGGTTCTGATTTCTTACTCTATGATGAACAGCATTGCTTCTAGAAAGTCAGCAAGGTTTTTCTCCCTGGGCATCTTCTTATGGTGACACCTTAGTTGAAGATCATTCTTACACCACAGAAACATTTGATCAGAAACCTAGAGTAATTCCTGACTCTTTGAAATGGCTCCTG
>NW_010261041.1:1114-14989 GCF_000690775.1 Eurypyga helias
TAGGCCACAGCCCAAGAGCAATTGCTAGAACATCAGAAGGTGAAGCAGATGCAATGGTAGAAAAATGGACAGGTGTCTGGCACTATGAGAAGCAGGAGCTGGTTTTCCTCTCTGTCTAGTGTCGAGAAGAGATAATGGCAATACAGAACCTTGCCAAGAATGTGTTGTTTACACAGTGTATGTACACCCACCTGCTCATCTGAAAATGAGCTTGTGAACTCACCTGACTGAAAAATACAGAAAAAAGTTTACATTTTTGTATTGTGCCTGTTGAACTGACAGAAATCATTGTAGAAAATTAATAAAATCCACATGAGGGAATATAATCATTCTTACAGTTTAAATTATATTTTTGTATTGCTAGCTATGTCTCTTGCACTCCTTAGTTTTGATGTGATTATACATATCTGATACAATTATTACACAGATTACTCTTATTTTCATGCTTTCCCTTTTCTGTAAAGAAGGTGTTACATTCAGGAATGACAGTACTAAGAAACATATATTTGATACATAACATGTCAGAAGACATGAAATACAGAAAACTATTTATGCTAAAGCAAGATATGTCCAGACAACTACTTAAGCATCTAATTAAAATCACCTGCTAAAGGTATAGAAGTTATAGTACCTAACAAAGACTAGGTAGAAAATTAGTCAGCACTTTGGCTGTAGGATAACTGAGTGAGAGATGGTTTCTTTATTTCAAGAAAAATTGGATGGTTCAAAAATTGTACCTCCCCAGAAGTGGCACCATAAAGTTGTCTCTCTCTGATGACCAATATCAATCCATTTCTTTTCTTAGCAAGCTTACATTTTTAAACCAAAAGCTGTTTTGAAAGGAAAGATGAAAGTTTAAAAAATTGCTGAATTTGGCAGATGTATAAATACTGAAAATGGAGCAGAAATATTTGGGAAAAAAAAAAAAAAACCAACAAACCTGTTATTTCCTGGATTAGTTTTGGTTTAAAAAAAATATCAAAATGTTAAAAAATGTTTGTCAAAAAATAACTCACAAAACCATCTTCTAGGATGAGCTGTTGCATCTTCGGTAAATTTCCTTCCTGATTTAGATGTAATGTAGATATTCGTAACTTAATCTCCAAATTGTTTCTTCTGTTGGAATTGGTGCTTGATTTCTGTGTCAAATTATGTGATGTAACCTAATGTCATTGTTATGTACTAGATGTGTTTAAAATAGATTGTAACGTATTTGTAGCCAGACTCAAAAACTTCTCTATGGTGAGAAGAGTATTTTTATATTTCATACTACATTAAGCCTCTGTTTAAATATTGGGGCATTTGAATACTTATGTCTTCTTCAAATGGAGATGCTTGAAGTAAAAAATATTTGTTTACATTTGTTCACCTTTTCCTGAAAAATTATTTAATTGAAAGTTATGCTGAAGTTTCCAAAGGTGATTAAGACAACTACTTCAAAAATGACAGAAGATGAACTTTATGTGTTCTGAAGTATTACCAGTTATCATAGTAGGCCTCATAGTATTTTAATTTATGATGAAAATTCTTGTTCTGAAGGTTGGAGTCATATGGAGTGTCAGTACTTCCAATTCTTACTTGGCAGGGGCTACATATATTGTTGATTAATTGCATTACATATCCATATAAATCTATACACTGAATATCTGGCAGAAAAATTAAAAATTTCAGGATAAAGTAAATGCTCTAAAACTGGACTGATCTCCAGAGCTATGGCTGCTTACCTCATTATTTCATACTGACAGTATCCACCTCTTTTGGCTCTACCCTAAGCTCCCTCAAAGCACATGCTAGCACTTCATTATCGTTAAAATAGCAGAAGTTATATAAATAAGATTGGTAGAAAAGTGGAGATTTGAATTTAAAACATGCTATATTCTGGCAAGCTGATACTCAACTTTTCAAATTCTGATTTATAGGCAATAATAACAGTTATTTTAATATAGGAGCTGGGGAAGAAGCGAGTAAGGGGGCAACTTCCACAACTCACATCCAGAGCAGATGAACGGTGTTCTTTCCCCCTTCCTAAGATTAGGGTGAAATTTTGATAGCCTGAGGTGTGCACATTCTTTGGACCTTCTGTTGCTGGCCTGTTCTGCCATAGCTCCAGTCTTTTATAGATAGAATCTTTTCCATGTAACCAGCAAACATCAGAATCTCCCTGCTCTGTTGATTAGCATGTGAACTGCATCTCCCTTTGCTGTATTACCCAAATTTTCTTGTCATTAAGCTTAGTCTAAATTTAAATTCACTAGCAGTGGCTATGTATTTATAATAGTTTAAATGAGACTATAATTTGGTCTATTAACTTTGTACAGCTGATTACCAAGACATATTTCTTTTAATTCAAATCCATGCTACTATTCTGAATGAAATTTCAGCATCTGCCAACTTTTTAAAAATACCTACTGAAATATATTGAACATTATATGCTAGCGAATATTTTGATAAACTGTTTGTCCTTTTTCAGAACTAACAAGTCAGACCTGTGCCTCCAGAAAGGAAGCAGAGAGAAATTATAATGTCTATTATGTCATGTTTCTCCTCATCAGAAAAAGATACAAAGCAACACAATATTCTGAATTACTGGTGTGGAGCTGAAATTGCTCAATGAACTACATTTAAGAAGGAAAAAACACATGGTGGAACAAATTTATTGTTTAAAAAAAAAAAATCAATACAGAAAGTCAGTACCCAAATTGACCAAAGGCAAGATTTTACTTTGAAATACATATGGTAGAGTAATATATGTTCCTTTAGCATTTTAATAGCCTAGTGTACACAGATTGAACCAGTGTGCAATACTAGCTGATTGAACACATAAGAGGCATAAACTGTTCTTTTACTACTTTTTCTAGGGTTTTTTGTAAGGAGAGAATGAAAAAAACCTACATCCTGTTGACAAAGCTCAGCGGATCATTTTGTTCCTTTCCCTTTTTCTCCTGGAAGAGTCTGGAGAGTCAACCTATTTTTATCCTTTAAAAAATAAAAAGCAACCACAGCACAAGATGCATTTTCACATTTCACATCATCACCAAGAAATACAGAGCCCTGACAACCAAGATAAATGAACAACAAACCAAAAAGCAGTGGAAAAGGGTCAAATCCATTTGACTTATGGGCCATTGTAGAGAATGGTGGGTCACACAATCTTTTCTTTTGTTTCTGAAGCTACCAAGTGGAAACTACATAGGATAAATGTTTCCCTGATTTCAAAATAAAGAAAGAGGAAGATAACACAGAAACTAGGTGCTGGTTGTACCAGGGACTTGCCTTTATTACTCACACTTACTAGTTATATAACAATCTTGATTCATTTAGTTAATCTTATAGGTTCAAGAGGAGTGGCAGATAGTCAGTACTTCTTGGATTTTGGTGTCAAACAATTTTTTTCATTTAAAATAAAGTCCTGATTTCCTTAGCTGAGGAGGAAACATACCAAATGTATTTAACCTAGAGATCTGCTATCAGAAGTAAGACTGAATATAGGGGTCCCAGGATTTAGTCTTCTCTGTTACTAGTTGTGTTGAAGGTGGGAATATTCATGTTCAAGACCATTGCTCCTTTCCTACCATCTCATTTACTTCTCCCCTCTCTCTCACGTTTTGCTGAATGTTATAATAATGCAAGCAGTTTCATTTTGACATCATTACCACTTTTAGGAAAAATACTCTTTTCTCCCCTTCTCAAAGCAGGATGTATATTTCCCTGATTATGCAGAAAGCTGGCAGTTGTCATATAATGGGAAACAGGAAACTGTATTCTAAATGATAATACCAATTTGCTACATCAGCTAGTCAGGAATATTAACATGAAGTCTTGGACACAGAATAGGAAAGATCAGAGAAGGAAAAAGCTGCTGTTAGACAAGTGGGATAAATTAGTATGGAAGATTAGTCAGTGATTAATATGTTTCAAGAGTTGTTTTTATACTGTTACAATTATAGATATACACTTATCTCCCCTTCCTGGCTTGTCTCTATTTATGGACAGTAATAAGATGAAAGGGAATGGAGAGAGAAACTGGGATTTGTCAGAATGCTGAATTTGCAATCAAGCTTAATACATGGAGAAGTTTGAAACTTTAGGAAAAAAAAGGAGGAAAGGAGGAAGTGAGCAATGTACAAAAATCAGATTCTTTATAAGAATTTAATGTCTCCACCATGTTCTTTAAGGGCTATTATAACTCCAGATATTTTTCTGTCTGAAGCAAGAAATAGAATTATAACAGTAATAGAGTTTTCTTCTGACTATTATGCTATGTTCTGGTATTACTGATATATGTTATATTCATTGTTTACAACCTCATCATTAACATATATTAGTGGGACAACCTCCATTTAGGTTGACAGAAATGAACTGTCATTGCTCAGTCACATTAATATGACATGAGAGAGTCCTATTCATTCTCCCAAACTCTTCATGTTCCTGTGCAGTGATCCAGCTCATTAAAATCATCTGGCTGCCAATTGATGGTTAGTTTTCATCTTGATTTGTCTTCAGCTTCCTTGATTATACAACTACACAAGTATTGTTATGACACATGTGAGCAGGTGCGACCAAACCATTGAGAGAATATGGGAGCCAGTATGTTAAGAGGTAGTAGAGGCTTACATTAGACTAAAGTGACAATATAAACATGTCTTAAATGTGAATGAGT
Source organism: Eurypyga helias (assembly GCF_000690775.1). Classification (NCBI taxonomy): domain Eukaryota; kingdom Metazoa; phylum Chordata; class Aves; order Eurypygiformes; family Eurypygidae; genus Eurypyga; species Eurypyga helias. The sequence goes on from NW_010261041.1 coordinate 5,775, forward strand.
ACACCACTGAAAGAACTGAATGTTGATCCAAAACTCTTTAGTGATCTAGGAAAGAAACACTGGAAAAATGAACATGGGTTATATTGATAGTAGGTAATGGCCGTATAATAAACATGGAAGGGACATTAAAGACCACCTAGTTGCAGCCCTCCTGCCATGGGCAGGGACACCCTCCGCTAGACTGGGTTGCTCAAAGCCTCATCCAACCTGGCCTTGAACACTTCCACGGAGGGGTTATCCACAAATAAATAGTTTTCATATGTTGAAAAATACCTGTAATCAACTAATTAGATGCAAACTACCTGCCATTTTTCTTCTCCCTGTACTTTCCCTTTAGCAGAGTGAATGCATTGGTATTTCAGTTTTAGACATTTTTATAAAGGTTATCCTTCTCTGTTTCACTGAACTTCATCCTTCAGAGAAATGGAGAAAGTTATGAATATTTTCCCAGAACTGAAGAATAGCTAAACACAGTATTACTCTTACCTGAATCATATAATTATAAAATAATTCTGGTTGTCAGGTATATGTCAGAGCCATTTAGTCCACCCACATGCTTAAAGCAGGATCACTTAGATGACTTTTCTTAGTGCTGTGTTCAGTCATATTTGGAATATATCTCCAAGAATGGAGATTATACAACTTCCTTGTGCAACCTACTCCAATAATTCCTAAGTTTTTCCTAAGAGTTGCTTGGAATTCCCACTGGTAGAAATTGTGTCCATAGCCCCTTGTCAAATCACCATGAACCTTCTAGAAAAGTCTTTCTGTATCTTCTCAATATTCTCACATCAATCATCTGTAGACACTAACCAGACCTTCTTTTATCCTCTCTTCTTCAGGGTGAATAGAACCAATTGTCTCAACATCCCTTACATGCCATGTGTTTCATTGTCTTAGTCACCTTGGTGGCTCTTTACTAGATCCACTACACAGTACATCAGTATGCCTCCCTCTACTGAGGAAGCTCAAACTGGACTAAATGGGCCAGATAAACTGTTATGATCTCCAGATCACCGTATATATTTTGTGTTGTATTCCAAATGAGTTATTTCCGTGTAAGAGATCTTGGCGTCACTGTGGGAATTCTCCGAAATATACTCAAACATTTGGGGGGGGAAAAACCCAAAACAAATTACAACAAACCCAAAAACTGGACAAGGAAACATTATTGTGGCACAACATTACTAATTACAGTGCACCCATATACTGAATTTTCCATTCAGGTCTTATTACTCATATTTCACAATGAAACTTGAAAAAGCATGGAAAAGAACATCAAGGATTATTCTATGTATATAAAAATATATGTTCCAGTTCTATAAATCCATGCCACCTGGGACTTCTATAAACAGAATTTTTAATTCTTGTCATTGCATAAATTCTACATGTTTTGTGTGCAAATTGTATAATTATTTCCAGCTTATTTCCTGGGCATGCAAGCTGTCCTGCAGTCAAATGTTTTTGTTTTTTGGTTTGGTTTTGGGTTTTTTTTTTTTTTTTTAATTTAGGTGTTGCTTTTGAAGCATCTTATCAGAAACCTGTAGCGTAACAATTTTCCTAATGTTTCCTCTTCTGAGACTGCTAGGCTACTTTGACCTGGTTGCCCAATAATTATGTCTATTTATTGATGTGTCCAGGCTTTTGAGAATTGTTTCCCTTTCTGTATTTTTTGTTTTCCTGTTGCATGCTAATGAGTAGCAGCAAAAAGGAATGAAACAAGACATAGGTATTCACACTTGCTGTCACCAGGTCCTGTAACTCACTCTTAAATTACTGCTTTGAATTCTGTAGGCATGCACCTTCTTTCTGGCAGTTTAGTTTAATTTCCCTTCTGCTTTTTAAAAATAGTCTGTGAATGGAGCCTAATATTTTTCATGGATGCTTGAGTCAAATTTATATAGAGAATTACTAAAATGAGTAACTCTTCTTCCATCCAGTTTGACTTTTCCACAGCTGGTGAAAAGCTGGTTGGGTCTGGAATAAATCGTTTTCATGTGTGTCAAAGCTTCACAAGATTTTGACATCTGTGGTGAAAGAAGTCTCAAAATTAAACAAACCAAAACAAACTTAAACCCCAGCTGCAAATTTTCAGATAGTTCTTTTTCTCTAAAGTGTCAAATTTGCTACCTCAAAGTCCAATTAGAGTTTATTTTCTACCCGGTCCTGCAGCTGGGAGAAGTTGAGTGGATTTGCCAAACAGCTAATGAAGATGTTCACTGAAATAAATGTTGTTTAAACAGACACAGTTCAATGACTTCATATGCTATTGCAAAGATAGGTTTTTATTCCAGCTCTTTAGAGGTTTAAAAGTCACTTATTCTGGAAGTCTCTTCTAGGGGTCTGAAAAGGTTAGCTGGCTCAGGAAGGAGTGACATTTTTAGGTGACTGCAGAAGTTTTCTGATGGGATTTAAACTACAGAAAGTCAGTATGAGATCAGATGAAAGTCAGAAATTATGGGATTAGCAGTATGTGAGATGGCTGCTGAAAAAAGTATGAGAACACAAAAGGAACACCTGAAGAGGCATTTACCTTTAATTTCAGGTAGACTGAAAAGGACCAAACAACAAGGTACTGTAAGTTTTCAGTGTATGGTAAATTACATAAAACACCCAGATGTGTATGTAGTAAGGAGAGAAGTGAGAATAGCTGTGAGACATATAGGGTCTATCCTGTCTACACTTCATATATTTCTTGCATAAGAGCGGAAGAATATTTTCCTTCATTTTCAGATTTGATAAAATTTTCTGATTTGATTCTGGACTTGTGCAAAGCATTTTACATTGTCTCGCATGACAACCTTGTCTACAAATTGGAGAGACGTGGATTTTACAGGTGGACTGCTTGATGGATAAGGAAGTGTCCGGATGGTCACATTCAAAAGAGCTGTGGTCAACAGCTCCATGTCACAGTGAAGACCAGAGATGTACAGTGTTCCTCACAAGTCGGTATTGGGACAGGCATTGTTCAACATCTTTGCCAGTGACATGGACGGTTGGATTGACTGCAGTCTCATTAAGTTTGCTGACATCACATGGTGGAGTCGACATGCTGGAGGAAAGGGATGTCATCCAGAAGAGCCTTAACAGCCTTGAGAAGTGGGCCCGTGTGAATCCTATGAAATTCAACAAAACCAAGGGCAATGTCCTGCACATGGGTCAAGGCAACCCCAAGAAAAGATACAGGCTGTGCAGAGAATGGCTTGAGAGCAGCCCTGGGAATAAGGACTTGGGGATGTTGGTTGATGAGAAACTAAACATGAGTTGGCAGTGTGCACTTGCTGGCCAGAAAGCCAACCATATACTGGTCCACATCAAAAGAAGTGTGGCCAGCAAGTCAAGGGAGGTGATTCTGCCCTTCTGTTCCACTCTGGTGAGACCCAACCTGGAGTACTGCATTCAGGTCTGGGGCCCTCAACATAAGAAGGCTATTGACCAGTTGGAGCAAGTCCACAGGAGGTCCATGAAGGTGATCATGAGGCTGGAACATGTTTCCTATGAAGACAGGCTGAAAGAGTTTGGGTTGTGCTAAAAGGGGGCTTGTAAGCAAGATGGGACAAATTTTTAGTGAGGCATTTTGTGATAGGACAAGGCATAATGGCTACAAGCTGAAAGAAGTTAGATTTAGATCAGATATAAGGAAGAAATTCTTCACAGCAAGGTATGTGAGGCACTGGAATAGGTTATCCAGAGATGTTGTGGGTGCCCCCTCCATGGAAGTGTTCAAGGCCAGGCTGGATGAGGCTTTGAGCAACCTGGTCTAGTGGGGTGTGTCCCTGCCCATGGCAGGGTGGTTGGAACTAGATGTTCTTTAAGGTCCTTGCCAGCCCAAACCATTCTGTGTTTCTAGGATTCTATGACATTTATAAATATAAAACCAAGAAAATGTGCAGTCAGTTGTCATGGTTTAGGCCCAGCCAGCAACAAAAGACCACTGCTCAGTCACTCCTACCCACTGTGGGATTGGGAGAAGAAAATATAAGGACAGGCTTGTGGGTTGAGACAAGGACAGGGAGGGATCCCTCACCAATTACAGTCACAGGCCAAATAGACTCGACTTGGGAAAGAAAAAGTAATTTCATTAGCTAACATCAAAATCAGAGTACAGCAATTAGATACAAAACAAAACAGATCCTAAAAACCTTCCCCCCACCCCTCCCTTTTTCCCAAGGTCAGCTTTGCTCCCAGATTCTCTACCTCCCCCCTCGCCACCGGCATAAGGAGACTGGGAATGGGGGTTGTAGTTACTTGATCACACGTTGTTTCTGCTGCTCCTTCCTTCTCACGTGAAGGACTCCTCACTCTCTTCCCTTGCTCCAACGTGGGGTCCCTCCCACAGGAGACAGTCTTCCATGAACTTCTCTGACATGGGTCCTTCCCACGTGCTGCAGTTCTTCATGAACTTCTCGAGTGTGAGCTGCAGTCTTTCAGGAACAGACTGCTCCACTGTGGGCTTCCCATGGAGTCATGGGCTTCTTTGTGCACAGCCACTTGCTCCAGCAAGGGGTCCTCCCCAGGCTTCAGGTGGGTCTCTGCTCCACTGTTACTCTTTATGGCTGCAATGGGATAGCCTGCCCTCTTACCATGAGCTGAACCACTGCTCACCAGGTGAACTTCTGCTTCAGTGCACCTCCTCCTGCCTTTCTTCACTTACTTTTGGTGTCTGCTTTGTCTCTCACATCCCACCCCCCTCTCCATGCTGATTCTTTCCCCTCCATTTCTGTGTCTGCTGCTTCTTCTGTTTTTGGTATTTTCCCCTCTTAAATATGTTAATTTGCAAAGACATTGATTGGCTCAACCATGGCCAGCGGTGGGTCTGACTTGGAGCTGCCAGAGCTTCTTGAAGCTTCTAACAGGAGCCATCCCTGTAGCCCTTCCCCTGCTACCAAAACGCCCCACCACAAAACTCCAACATACCAATAATTGTAGATGCTTTCCTGATATATTTGCTCTTGTTTGGATATAGAAACTACCAACTTGCCATATAAATGACAAGATTTGTTTATCCAGAAGAAATCCATATTCTAGCTATTTTCTCACCAATTTAATATAGGATCACTTTAGCTGTTGATTTTTTATGGCTGAAATCAGTGATGGTGAGACCAGACGCTAACTGAGTTCATCATTTCTGAGAAGGCATGAAACCTAAAAAGGAAAATTATCAGTTCAGAAAGTCTCCTGGTCAGGAATGGATTTGTAGTGACAGTGCTGGTGAAGCAGAGAACTGCTCCTTCAAAAGGGGGAGTTAATAACCTTGAGAAAATAATGTGTACTCTAATAAGGAAGGTTCTGTTTATTTACTTTTGAAGGTAATGCCTCATATTCTGTGTATTGCAACTTATGATGATGCCAGGAATAAATAAGGGAAAAGGCAAAGCATTATCTGAACTCATTGATGGTAGTATCTTCTGCTAACTTTGTACAATTTAAGTTTCTGTGTCCTTGTTCTAGGACTTCTATTTCCTGATCTTGTCATGCAAACTGCTTTAAGCCTATATTAGATAGGAACCCCATTTAGAAATCCCGTTTTCTCTAAACACAAGCCAAGGAGATGAATATCTGATCAATTTTAATCACTGCAAAAAGACCGGAGAGACTCAGTGGGACTTCTGAACTGGTCAATAGGGAAAAAGTGTGCTTAGTTGAAATCCGTGTTGTTGATTCTACAAGTTCACTTGCCCAAAATTCACCCTTTTTTTTTTTTCCCCAAGTAAAACAGTATGCACAATCATTCTGTGACATCTTCCCGTGTAAATATTCTTCACACACTTCTGTTCCCATTTTAAGGTCTTGTGTGAACCTCACTGATTTCATTAATTGTTTATGATGGCAGCACAATCTTTACTGGCATGTTGAACATTAGTATAGCAGCAGCTACTATAAAATAAAAAAAGAGTATCATGGCAATGGATACTGTACATGACGTAGTATACCCATTTAAAACCATATCTAAATGTTCATAAACTCAGAGCAAAAACTATTGGAAGAGAAAAATTAAGATTACAAAAAAGATTCTAAAACTAAATTGCTTCCTAGAAACGCATTAATCTCACCTTGTTACTCCAGAATCTTCTCCTGTCTGCTGCAGGCAGTGGTACAAAGTGGTTGATAGCTACAGTTTGAGATATAGACTGACACTTTCTTCTGCAGCAGTCATGAGTGAGTTATTCCAATCTGTGCTAACACAGCTGGAAAATTTACCTTCACACGGCTGGAATTCCATTTCATTCTGTCATGATACACTACGCTGCATCTGTTTCTTCATGAGCTACAACATTGGTGCAATGTGTTCTCTAAGGTTTCTGTCACCACAAATACATTCACTGAAGCCATTTATTGAAAGTAAGTTGAGATTGAATTGCTTAGATATAAAAAACCAAAAGCAAACAAACAAGCAAACAAACTACCAAAACCCAAACCTGTTTTGCAAACAGCCAGCTCTCTCAGGATTAGAAAAGTTTACAAAATAACAATGATTTTATTTCATTTTTCTTTTAAATTTTTACAACCACCTTTTTACACATGATTTGTACTTTTCCTCGGACAGAGGTATTTTAAGATCCTCTTACTTAGTACTTACCAGTTAGTGGACTGTCCTAGCTTATATATAGTTTGCTTCAAGAGAACTAAAAGCTGCTAAAGCTTATTCATAACTGCTTTTCCAGAGATGGTTCACCCTGATAGTTTGTTGACATGAAGAGTATAAGCAGGTATTGGTCAATGCACATTATTCCTTCAAGAAATCAGCAACAAAGCAACAGTGAACACCGTAAAGGGTCGGAATTGTCTCCCTCGATATTCTGGCCATGTTTCTTTTGATGCAGCACAGGATATGGACAACCTTCTGGCCTGTGTGTGCACATTGTTAACTCATATCTAGCTTTTCATCCACCAGTACCCCCAAGTCCTTCTCCACAGGGCTGCTCTCAATCCCTTCATCCCTCTGCCTGTGTTGATAACAGGGGTTGCCTCATACAGGTCTAGCACACTGCACTTGGTCATCTTGGACCTCATGAGGCACACTTTTCAAGCCTGCCCAGGTCCTTCTGGATGGCATTCCATCATTCACATTTGTCAACTGCACCAATCAGCTTGGTGTCATCTGCAAACTTGCTGAGGGTACACTCGATCCTGATGTTTATGATGTTTATGTCACTGATCAAGAGATTAAACAGTACTGGTCCCAATATTGATCCCTGAGGAACATCACTTGTCTCTGATCTCCATCTGGACATTGAGCCTTAGATCACTACTCTCTGTATGCAACCATCGAAGTAATTCCTCATCCACTACTCATCCATCCACCCAAATACATATCTTTCCAATTTAGAGAGAAGGATGTCATGGGAGACTGTGCCAAAAATGTTACAGAAATACAAATAGATGACATTCATATCTCTTCCCATTTCCACTGATGTAGTCACTTTATCATAGGAGGCCACTAGCTTGGTTAGGCAAGATTTGATCTTGGTGAAGCCATGATGTCTTTCTCAAATCATCTCCCTGTCCTTCATGTGCCTTAACACAGCTTCTGGGAGGATCTCTTTCATGATCACAGTGTTGTCTTTGTAATATAGGTAGAAGCAGAAAGCATAGAAAGCAACAGAAGTAAGAATAGGGCCATTTGTTTACAGTTAGTAAAATGAGCAACACAATCAATGATGTGACTAATGTAGGACCTGTAGTATTAGTTCTTTTACCTCCCCTTTTTAATGGTGATTCTTGTTGCTGTATGTGGTAGATTATAGACATGACTAACATTTCTTATGTGTTTATTCACTTTTTCTTTTTTAACTGGGCTAGCCATACATTACATCTATTCAATATAAACTGGGCTGTGGGTGTTAAAATGTTATTTACAATGTTCATCCATGTGCATCAGGGAATAAGCCACACCATGGTGAGCCCAAAGAAATACGCTTTCACTTGTGTAGGCAGGTTATGGTAACTACTGTAGAATTGCTTGAGTTTATAAATAGGAAAATGTATTTTCTTGCTGCTGAAAATGCAAACACATTCAATAGCAGAACTATCCTTTACATTTTTCAGAGGTTAGAAATCCAAGGACAGTGACCAGCTCTACAGTAGGAAGTTTATTTTTCACCGTATCCCTCAAAAATATTTAAAAACCAGATTTTTAAAACATTGAGTCCACACAACATTTAAAGCATTCACAAAAATTTAGCAGTGACTCACTGGGTTTTGCTATGATAAAACTATATAATTTCAAAAATACAGTTTCATAATTAAACTAATACGTGTTCAGGTCCAGTGCTGTGGAATACTGACTTCAAAGGCTTCCATATTAATCAACAGATTGTTATTTTTAGTGGACATTTTGGGGAAGTGTTAGAGGCGGCATTTCAAAATCATGATGAGACACTGAATGTAGTACTTACTTTACTTAATTATGGGCACCTAAAAGATAGGCTTGTAATCTGTGTAATAGTACCTATTAGCACTATGGAAAGAGAGAGCATCTCCAGAGAAAAATCCACAATCCACCTTGTTTCCATTTTTAGTGATTTTTTTTCCCATTCTAATTCTATGGAGGTATCTCTTCTTCTTAGTTGTTTCTACATTGTCTATATTAACATCTTAGGCTTCAGGCTTAGTCTAGAAAACTAAATTGTGGATGGCTGCAGATTCAAGATGTTTCAGATGTTATGTTCATAAAATAATAGAATGGGTTGGGTTGGAAGGGACCTTAAAGACCATTTAGTTCCAACCCCCTCTGTCATGGGCAGGGACACCTTCCACTAGACCAGGTTGCTCAAAGCCTCATCCAGCCTGGCCTTGAACATTTTCAGGGATGGGGCATCCACAGGTTCTCTGGGAAACCTGTTCCAGTGTTCTATATATGTTCTATAATTAAACTGTGGTCTGCCCTTCTAGGAATCTGCCCATAAAGTAAATTTATCTTCTAAGTGACTATACCATACTGCCTTCCAAGACAATAGCTGTTTGGTTAGCACTGTATCTGGTTTTGTCTGGAGTTAATATTGATAGAGAAATGTCTATCTCCTTTAGATACAAGTGTGATTGTTAGTTTATAAGTCTGAAGATCTTTCAGTGTATAAAGAGTGCTGAGATTTAAAACCACTCTGCTGTTTTGCAATGAATATTTCACAAAAAGTGGCAAATAAATTTGTCTACAGTTAAGTACCATGTCAATTGCTGAGACTGTGTAGGGATGTCATGGTTTAACTCCGGCT
>NW_010261042.1:0-3498 GCF_000690775.1 Eurypyga helias
CTGTCCTTGTGCTGGGGTTGCCCCGTGAGCTGAAGCACAGCTACACCCACCCGCCTCACGTCATTGTTTTGGGTTGTGTTTTTGCTCTCCCAGATACGTGGTCGGAGAAGAAGTGGGGCCCCAACGTTACAGAGTTCCAGCAGAGGTTTGATGAAGTCCTCACCGGAGGAGAAGGTCCCAGAAGACTCAAGAACCTGTATTTTCTCTACCTGATAGAGCTGCGGGCCCTTTCCAAAGTGCTCCCATTCTTTGAGCGCCCGGGCTTCCAGCTCTACACGGGGGATAAAAGTCGGGACACAGAAGCGAAAACCCTCCTGTTGGATATTCTCCATCTGGCCAAGTAATTACACTGGTACCTGGGGAAAAGGGCGCTCTCCACCCTGACGCCTCGGAGTGCGCTTAACCTTTCGCTTCCGGGGCGGGTTGCTGTGGTGGGACGGTGTGCCGTAGGGAAATGCCGCTGGGGGCGCGTCGGTAGCTGAACTCAAAACGCAAATCGGGGTAATTAAGCCCACGGTTTGATAGTCTGGGCTGCCTGTTGGATTTAGGCGAATGGAATTTCCTAACGGCCTCTGCGTCAGCTGAAACTGGCCTCGTGCTTGACTCGTCTGTGGGTTCCCAGTGCCGGCTCCGTGTTTTTGACAAGTGGAAGAAAAAATCCTAAAGGTGCTGGTAACAGAGCTTTGGGCTGTTAGAGTTTAGAATGGAGATACCAGAACATGACAGAAATGTCTCTTCCTAACGATGATGTTAGGGCGAGGGAGGGGATTTTCCCCCTCTGCTGTGCTCTGGGGAGACCCCCCTGCAGTTCTGCCTCCAGCTCTGGGCCCCCAACAGCAGAAGGACACAGAGCTGTTGGAGCGAGTCCAGAGGAGGCCACGGAGATGCTCTGAGGGCTGGAGCCCCTCTGCCATGGGGACAGGCTGGGGGAGTTGGGGGGTTCAGCCTGGAGAAGGGAAGACCTCTGGGCTTCTGGTCTCTCTCTGGGGAGACCTTAGAGCCCCTTCCAGTGCCTGGGGGGGCTACAAGGAAGCTGGGGGGGACTTTTTCCAAGGGCAGGGAGTGACAGGACAAGGGGTAACAGGTTTAAACGGAAAATGGGGAGGTTTAGATTGGATATCAGGAAGAAATTCTTCCCGGAGAGGGCGGGGAGGCACTGGGGCAGGTTGCCCAGAGAAGCTGTGGATGCCCCATCCCTGGAAGTGTCCAAGGCCAGGCTGGATGAGGCTTGGAGCAACCTGGTCTAGTGGAAGGGGTCCCTGCCCTTGGCAGGGGGTGGGAACTGGATGGGCTTTAAGGTCCCTTCTAACCCAAACCATTCCGGGATTCTGTTTGAATGTATCTTGGGAGACTCCCGTGCCTTCAGTGCCTGAGTCTGGTGGAAAGCTGGCTGCGATTGGTGACCGTGTCCCCCGGGTGAGATCAAGCTGGAACGCAAAGCCCACGGGACAGAAGCTCAAAGCCTCCAAGAAACCAACAGCTTGACTTCAAATCCACCTCCCAATGTCCAGAGGCAAATCCCTCTTGGCTTTGCTTGCGTGCCTAACCGGATACTTCCCGACTTCAGCCAGCCGTGCACAGCTAAACCCCGTTTCCTTCTGTTTCAGGTCCTTCCCACTGCATTTCGATGAGAACTCGCTCTTCACAGGGAATAAAAAGGAAGCTGCTAAACTGAAGGTAACTGGCCTGCCCTTCGCTTTGGGGCACTCGCTGCCTAAAAGGGTATTTTCAGGCACGTGTCTGGGATAATGCCAGATTGGGCACTCCGGAACACTCCAGGTCCTGGGCTATTTCCAATTCATTTTGCTTTCCAAAGGGTTTGGATACTTGTGGGTAACTACAGAGCGTAGGGTGTGCCTTAAGGGGGGGTGGCGAGTTGCTGTGGAGGACCCTGCGCTTCGGGAAGTGTTTCCCTAACTCTGTCCCAATGAATTTATCCCAGAGTCCAGGATGAATCACAGAATCACAGAATGGTTTGGGTTGGAAGGGACCTTAAAGATCATCCAGTTCCAACCCCCCTGCCATGGGCAGGGACACCTTCCACTAGACCAGGTTGCTCCAAGCCGCAGCCAGGGATGAATACATCACTGGTTTGGATCATCCATGTACGAATCCCAATTATTGCATAACCACCATCAACCTGAGGATTTTTCTCCCCCAGGAGGAATTCAGGCTGCACTTCAAGAATATTTCCAAGATCATGGACTGTGTTGGCTGCTTCAAGTGTCGGCTGTGGGGGAAGCTGCAGGTAAGCCTCGGCAGCAGCCGGGGCGGGGGGAGCGTGCGGAAGCGCCGTGTCGGCTGGGCCGCGGGTGTGCGGACGCGGGCTGTGGTTACCGCTCGGCTCCTACATCCGGGTCAGGGCTGCTCGAGTCCCGCCCTGGTGCAGTTGGTGGGAAGCGGGATGCTGATTCCAGCTTGCTGGGCCTGGCAGGAGCTGCCTGTTTCCTCCGTGGCTGAAAACTGGGTTAACCCAGGCTGCTCCCCGAGAGGGTGTAAAACCCGGGGTTCGGGGTGGCTCCGCTGTCATGGTAACGCAGAATCAGTACCGCGGGCGGGCTCTGCTCCCCTCCCCGAGCTGCCTGAGGGGACATCCCGGCCTTGCTCTGTTGGGATGTCGACAGGATCCTTGGGAAGCTGGAAGGGAAGGAAGGTTAACCTCGAGTCAGGCCCTGCATGTCTCCCCGTTGTTAAATGACCTCGTTTGTCAGACGCAGGGCTTGGGCACGGCGCTGAAGATCCTCTTCTCGGAAAGCCTGATAGAAAAGATACCCGAGAGCGGCCCCTCCTACGGGTTCCAGCTGAGCAGACAAGAAATTGTTGCCTTATTTAACGCTTTTGGAAGGTGAGTTTGAGACCGTTTTCCCCCCTCTTTGACACAAGCTGCTGTGTTTCCATCCTGTTTAAGCTCCAACAGTCGGCTCTCATCGGCAGTATCGGTGTTAATTCCTGCTCGGATCATACCCGGCAGCTTTCAGATGTTGGATGTTAACGTGGCAGGGAGTTGGTTTCCACCCTGCGTTTCCATGAGGGATTCAAGGAAGCGTTTGCGTTAAGATACGGAGAACTTGGTAACTGTTACCAAACTCTCCTCGGAGCACACCGTTCCCCGGACAATGGCTGTGGTTCTTGTCCTGCTCTCCTTAATGTTTGCGTTAAGATACGGAGAATTTGGTAACTGTTACCAAACTCTCCTTGGAGCACGCTGTGCCCCGGACAGGGGTTGTGGTTCTTGTCCTGCTCTCCTTAAGCTCCTCACTTCTACCAATTCATTCCCATATCCATTTGCCGTGTTTTTTTGGGTATCCCTCAGCCCAGCCCTTGGATGGGGAGTTTTTGGGAGTGAAGGTGGGTAACAAGGCCTAACGAGGAGGGATTGGCAGAGTGGGAGTTTCTGGCCAACGGGTTGTTCAGGGGGCTTCTTCTGGCGCCGTTGCTGCCCGGGCTGGAGTTTGGGGGTCTCAACCCTACGGCGTGTGAATGCCCCATGGGGGGGGG
>NW_010261042.1:3543-4924 GCF_000690775.1 Eurypyga helias
GGAACACCCAAACCTGCCCCCCCAGGGGGTGCTGGTGCTCCCCATGAGCCCAGCTGCTGCGTGTCCCTTGGGCCAGAGGAGCCTTCCTTCGGCCTTTCCAGCGCCGTGTGGACGCGGCCTTCGGGAGCAGCTCTGGGGGGATGTACAGACCCGCCCAACCTCGCTTTTGGGAGGGAGCTGAGGGCCTGGCTCCTTCTTGGACTCCGACCTCGTGCCCCTGGATTAGGGGAGCCTTTGCAAACAGCCCTTGTTGCCAAGCGATTTGGGTTATCCAAACCCCTTAGACCTCTCCTTGACGGAAGAGGCACTCACCGCCTGGATCCTTGGAGTCCCATCCGGCATCTTCAGCTGAAATTCTCAATTCTCTCTTCCTGGCAGCTCCTTGGAGCTTCTCCTGCCCACGGTCCCTTTCTTGGGAATTTTAAGCAAGGTCCAATGCTTACATCGCTCTAATGTTTCCCTCTGGCTTTCGTTGCGCACAGGATTTCTACGAGCGTCAGAGAACTGGAAAACTTCAGGAACATCTTGCGGAATAGGGGGTGAGTCCAGTGGAGAAAGAGAGGTGTAAACGTGGACTGCTGGGCTGTTGCGGGTTCTCTGAGAAGGGGCAAACCCTGTCCTTCCATCGCGCTTCCAACCGCTCCGTGGGGAAGATGGCTTGCTGGATGCTCCCTGCTGCTTGTCTGTAACCTGCTGATGAGGAATATTTTGTGCAAGAACAAAACCCAGCTACTTTTATATAAAAAAAAAAAAACCAAAGTGGGGACTCTGTAAGGTCTGGTTTGTAGATGGGCACCTCCTGCCCGACTCCTTTTACCCTGCTGTACCCCTTTGAGGGATTACACCACCCTTTCCAACTGGCCCCTCGTGCACAGCGTCTCCGCGGGAGCTTCCTCCTGCCTAGAAGTGACGGCAAGGGGCTGTAGGAGCCTCGGAGCTGCTGCTGGGTGACGGTGCCTTCCTCTTCCTGCGGAAACCTTCTCCCAGCCAGGGATGCTTCCTGGTGGTCTCTGCTGCACTAACTCCATGTCACTTCCTGATGGAAGGCAGGGGGAGAGTGTTGCTTGCCCTGTGGCCTGCCTCCACCATGGCTGGGGGGAGCACCAACCCTGGCCCCCTGCTTTGTATGAGCCTTGCGGAGCTGCTCTGTTCCCGGCCGGGATGCCCCCCTTGCCTTCCTTCGGGGGAGTCAGCCCCCCCTCTGCTCCCCACCCTGCTGCTGGGGCTGGAGTTACAGCCTCTTGGCCTTCCAGCCCCTCCCCAGCCTGTTGAAGCAGGTTTGTCCCCTTTTGGGACCACGGGGAGCCGGGAAGGACAGAGAAGGGAGAGCATGAACCCACTGCGGGGCTGCTCAGTGGCTGGAGTTGAGTTTTGCTACTCC
>NW_010261043.1:0-10556 GCF_000690775.1 Eurypyga helias
GTCCTTTCCTCCTCCACCCCCCACCGAGTTTAATCATGGCAAAAGCATTTCCAAGGAAACGATCCTGCCCTTTCCGTTTCCCTGTTCCCATCTTAGCCAGAGGCTGAAGAAAGTGTCTTTGCGTGTCAGCACCTGAACTCCAGAACCCATCACTGACTTTGGGTGGCTGGCCTCAGAGGGACATCCCAGAATTAACTGTGAACCTCCATATGTAAATTACAGTGATTCATTACTTCAGCAGTCTCTGGATCTTGTTATGCTTTAAATGTAGAAAAGTGAGAGTTGTACTATTATCATCTAATCTGTTTTTTTCTTCCCATTTCTGAAGAAATGCAGAGAACTGCAAAAGCCACAAGCATTCCACATATACAAGAGCACTGAGGCTTACTCTTTTGTAATTATGCAATAACCTGTAATGAAACCTGGGGATGGGAAAAAAGTATGAGTTCTTACAAAAAAAAAAAGAAAAAACCAAAAAAAACCCTACACTAACAAAGACCAACTAAAGACTAACAAACAAAGACTAACTCTTCTGCCAGTTGGTTCCTCAGTGTAAGGGAATGTCAACAAGATGAAACCGAAGGACACCAGAGGGAAGGCTGAGAGGGAGGAAGGACCATGAAGAAGGAAGGCTGCTTGTCTTTAATAATGGAGATAATAATTTGGGGGCTAAAAGGAAGGTAGGCAGGATCTAGATACTCTGAAAAGACATACAGATGCAGTCTCAGGCAGAGGTACCACACTGCAGGCTAACAGTCCAGAGCAAAGGGACACTTGCGTTGAAGTGTTTGTGGTACTTACTATCTTTTCAACTTTACATGCCTGCATGTGAATAGCTTCTTTGCTGACTAGTAAACTGAGCACACTGGCAGACTAAGTTATCTCCAGCTTTACCTTAGATTTACAAGAGTCATTTGCGGGTTAAAAAACCCCGAACGTTATTCATTCCTAGTATTTTCTTCCCTAACAAAAATGCAGCTCTGGCCCAAATATAGTATTTCTTCATTCCTCTCCTCCAGGACTGAACTCCTGGCTCATTGTTTTATGAGCTTTAGAAAGTGTGGAGAGAAACTTTGAAATTAATCATGAAATTTACAGCCAAAAGAAAACATACAAAGTCCAACTGCTTAGCTCAAGCATTGGCTTTCTCATTGAGCAAACAGGCCTTGGCCATTGTTAGCATTTATTGTACATGTATTATTTTTACATTGAGATATTGCTGCAGTGCTGGAAGCTGAGAACGACTGGATCGCCACAAAGTCAGACCAGAGATTATAGGGAAACTGAGAGTTTACTAAAAACGAAACCATGTAAGCATTTTTGCATAACATCCAGTACAAGCTCCTTCCATTTTTTTGTATGGTTTTCCATGTTTCATCTGATATCATTATTTATTTCAAACTGTAACCCTTTTTCCTCCTCACTGACCATCATCTGACTCCACCACTTTCTGCAAATACACAAAAAACTTTGATCATTTCAAATGGAAAAATATTTCTCCTCAACTCATCTGTGCTTCCCTCCTTAACTGAATGGATTAAAATCTCTATGCATATTACTAATGCATTAGTATCCAATTATTTATAATTAATGTCTGTGTGTAACTCTGGTTTTATTTCAAATGAATGATTTCATAACTTTTTTTCTGTATCTTTCATTTTTCATAGTTAATATGCTGCCCCAAATCTACAGACAGTGGGAAATACAAGGAAGGTTTTGTAAACATTTATGTACTGGAAAAAAAATGCAGTGAACATGGAAGTCAAGTACCTACTCTTAAAATGCTTTGAATTATCACGTTCACATAAGATAAATTTGGAGATCAATACTTACCATACAAGAGCAAACCTACATCATGTATGTGTCCGCACACATGCACAAAGACATACTTTCCATGAACATGCACAATGGTTAAAATAGCTTTTGCAGTTCTGCAAACAGAAAATAAAATTATAGCCTACAGAAGGTCAGCAAGGTCTTCATCCATATTCATTTTTTAGCCAGAAATATCACTATTAAAAACTCAGTAGGAAGCAGCCTATATGTCTCAGGGAGTATTTTGTGAGTCTCTGTGTTTCAACACTTTAATTTTCTAATTCTGGCTTTTCATTCCAATGGTTCTCAAAACTTTTGATATGCTACATACTCCACAGTTGTTTCCTTAAATTCTAATGCTGAGCTTTGAAGGCACACTCAAAGCAATTGTGTATTTGGCTCTCACCCTGAAACATAGCTGAAGCACTTTGTCAGCCTAGAAACTGCAAGATGCTAATGTATGTATGTGTGTAGCTGAACAATTCCATTACCAAGTAGGGAGGCAATGATAACACAGTAAATAAAAAAGAGTATAACAGGCTGAATCACAGAGAATACTAAAAGTGAGCAAGGGTGTTTGAACTTGAACTTGTGGCTTGAAACAGAAGATTGGCAGAGAAACTCAAGAATTAACTGAATTGTCCAGAAGTATGCTTGCATTACCATGCATTGAATGGTCTGGGGCAGGAGACAAAGAGGTAAGAAAGGAAAAAACTGTGGTGGTTGCCCACGAAGCAACATTAGGACTTGTGTGAAAACATTAGGAATAAAAGCAAATGTTGAAATTGAAGAATGCCAGTTCCTTTCCTATAAGAGGTGAGGCCAATCATTTCAGCTTCACTTTCACCAAGCAAAAAAGAACAGGAAGAATACCTTCTTCCCAAGCACCTTAACTTAATATGTGTCATTTCCAGTCTTCCATCCATAACACTTTGTTTAAACAATTTATTCTTAAAGAGTTTCCTTTCCTGATGTTGGGGTATAGTACTCCATTTTCCCCATGCCCATGGCTGAGCTCTCAGACATGATATATCTTCTTTTGGCAGCCTGTTACTATAGCAACTAAATAAAAGAAGTACATACATCTGTCATGTCAATGTGATAGAGAACACCTCCTGGTGCAAATAGCAGAACAAAGGAAATATGTAGCTGTTGTTCTCCACAGAACAGATGTATGTGGTTATAGCAGGTACTCCAAAACATCCTTTATCAGTCTGCGTTTTCAGATGGGACTAGATGAAGCTGCAATGGTGGAGGGGGAGGCCATGCAATGGTAAAGCCTTCAAAGATGGAAATCAGTCACAGCCTAAATGGTGGGGAGGACTGTAGAGATGCACAACTACCACAGGAATAAGATATTCTGGATGTATCTATATAAACAAATAAATAGATAAATAAATAAATAAATAAGGCTTGAGAATTAACATAGAATTATTGGAGGTTTACTTCACTTTCAAAGTCCATCTCTAGAGCGCTAGAAAAAATAGTAACTGGTTAGAAAGTGAAGAAGTTCACTGCTGACATTCTGAGATAGTGTATCTTTTCAAAAAGAAAAAAATACAGAACTGATGATAAATTGCTCTATTAGCATTTAAGGTTCCCTTAATTGATTATTTTGATAGGTCAGTTAGCATCAGTCACTGAACTTAAATGTTGTTACAAAAATACAATAATTTATAATTGTCATGTGGCTATCCAACCTCTTTCAAAATGTGTAAGGCTTCATCTTTCTTACTGATGACAGAATGCCCGAATGACTAACTGAATACCTGAAGGAATTAATTTGGACAAGTAGACCCTGGTTTACATTCATTCTAGGAGATTTTTTTCTTTATATGCTGTTTCTGAAAAACAACAACAAACCCAAGACTGATATTTATTGTTTTATTGATTAAAATTAAATTGTACTGCGTGTCTGTTGTGTGGCACTGAAAAGAGACTGCAAATATGAGAAAACTTGGCATGTTAAGTCAATGCTAAGTATTGTACTGTGATTTTACAACATTACAAATCATTCTGGAAAGTAGTGAAAACACAGAACTTAGTAGGACAAACAACCCAAATCTGTGGAAAGAGGTCAAGTGTACAACAGGCATTGTGACTACAGAAAAGCCGCTCAGGGATGTATGTGCCAGCTTTCAAGTGAATTCTTGAGTGAGCTATTCCCAAATGGAGGACATGAACCACTGCTCAGTCTGTGCATTGCTGCATGCTGAAAGAAGCTGGAAGGCACTGTATGTGTGATTTCAATGACTACTATCACAATCCAGATAAGGCAGGTACTGTTTGCGATTGTCCCAGTAGTCACCACTCATGCAAAGAGAAATACTGGTTTGAACTGGTATGATGCTTTTTCAGAGTGTTTCCACAACTTTTACATTTTTGGAGGTCAGATTACTCCACAATGAAATAATATTAGTAATTAAATGTGACGATCACTTTGAAACTACTTAACTGAGAACAAAGATTACAGCTGCTAACTAAAAGGTTTTATTTTAAATCATCTTTACAAGAACAGTGAATTGCAATCCCCAAAAGACCAACATTTGTATCTTAACAGAGTAGGTACTATGAAGTGAAGATACTGTATGATCTTCTATACACAAACTTCTAAATGGCAACAGTGTGCACTTTCAGGGTCTCTAACAACTGGTCAAGATAAAATGCATTTTGCATCTGTTGGAAAGAAAGAACATTTTTATATTTGCTCTGATCTCAATACCTATCCCATAAAGTTGATTTATCTTATAAGCTGAGAGGGAAAGAAGATAATTAGGGAAATTCCAACTAGTATCTTCAGCAACCTGAGAAGCATATAAAATTAGCTCTCAGACTGTGTCTTTATTGGCATCTGTTGAGTATTATTGTTCTCTATGGACCTTCCCTGGTTCAGTAGATTGAAAGTCAGCAAACATTTCTATATAAAAAAGGAAGACATGTCTTTGTGCTGTTTTCTTTTCACATACAATTAAAAAAAGATAGGAATTACAAGTCTCAGATCTTTTTTTCCTTTTATTTTTCTTTCTTTCTTTTTTTTTTTTTTTTTGAAATAGTGGCTGTGGTAGAACAACATAGGCAGTGAAATTAACTGCTGTGAATCTTAACAAGCAGAGAGAGTGGGCTTCTCAAAATTGTATATACGTGTAAATCTACCATAATGTACATTTGATCGCTTTTCCTGCTTTTCATAGCCAGGTGACTCCTCAGAGGAAAACTCATGTATTGATTTCTCCAGAAATACCATAACTTCTTTTGTTATCATGTAATAACCAATGCTGCTTTATGAGAAACAGAGTAGTTGTGCTGGTTTCAGGCAGGAATGATCTCTCCTACACAGAGCTGGCTGGCCCAGAGCAGCCAAGAGAGTTGTTTCATTCTACTGGTATGTCAGGCTCAGGGCACATTTGCAGATCTGAGGCAGGAAGGGGCCTAAGGAGGTCATTAAGATTTTGTCTAGCTTGTAGCTGGGTCCTTAGCTTTTTGTTAGCCCTTGGCATGGCTGTAAGTAGGGGAGCAATTTTCTTTTGTTAGTGGGGTGGAGGGTTATCAACAGGTTTTCTCCCCATTATTGGGCTCTCTGGCTGTCAAATTTCTCGCTTCTCTGGGACCTGGCTGTGTGTCATTCAACACATGGTGAGCTATTGTATCATAAGTGCTATTTTCTATTGCTTTAAATACTTAGTAGTAGTAGTGTTGTTATTATTAGAGTCATTATAATTTTTATTTATACCATTAAATTGTTCTTATCTCAACTTCACGAGCTTACCTTGTCTTTTCCTCTGACTCTCTTCCAGAAATGGGAGAGGAGCAGAGGTGAGTGAGTAACTATGTGCTATTTAATTGCTAGATAATGCTAAACCATGACAATTATTTTTAACGCCTAACCTGGGGCTCAAGAGAGTTGAGATAAGAACAGATCTGATTAGTGTGTGAGAAGTAATTGGTATAGCAATGTAGTGATGACTGATCAAGATGTTGAGTTCTGAGCTCTTTAATCTGCCAACAGAATGGTGGGATCTACAGCTTTACATGTTCCTTATTATCCTGATCTTATATGCTCGAACTGGGTTGAGAGGTTTTGTTAAGCTGGTTGGTGTATTAACAATATTGGGAGGAATCTTATACCTCTATCTGAATTTAATAATGTCAGCACACTGGTATTTTGTGAGTTATTTCCTGAAAGCTTTCAAATATTAGACCATTCCCTTTTCTTCCTCAGGAACTAGGGTAGATGTGGAGAAATTATTCCAATTTTTCCTCTCTCCTCTCAGGCCAATGGAAAAAGTGTATGAGTATCTTGGAAATTTTTCATGAGGTCACCTACGGACAGGGATCAGTATGTTTCTGAATGTATTTGTGATCTTCTGTAAAGTTAAAGAACTGTTTAGGAAAACTGCCCCATCTCCTACCGGTGCACAGGGAAGAGGCAGGCTCTGTGCAGCCACTGGAATTGCCTGAATGCGAAGGGGACGTCATGCACTCGCATGGTGGGCAAGGCAGGTGCCCAAAGCTGCATGGCTGCAATAACAGCAATGTCATCTCCCACTGCAAAGGGCTCTGACCTTCATATGTCCATGAAAAGCACATAGCATGATGCCTCACCACTCCCTCAGTAACTGGCAAAACAGATTCCTGTCAACGCAAAAGATCAGGAGTGAGAAAGTTGTCACTGCAGTTACATTGCTGTCTGTACCAGAGATCTCTTTTTTCTTTTTTTTTCTTTTTTTTTTTTTCTTTCCCTCCTAAGAGTTGCCAAATCATTTCCACCTAGTCTTCTCAAATACTAGTGCCTGTAATGTTGGAGGATCTCTGCCATCACAAATACAACACAGGCTCCAGGTTCAAATATATATTTTTTGTGTGTGTGTTTACCATAGTGGATCATCATGCATATTGGCATTGCAGACTTGCACAGTTCAGCATACAGAGAAAAAACTGTAAAGAGAATGGAATAAAGATTAACGAAGATGTCAGTTAGCTGAATGTAATTACATGTCTAAGGATTTGGACAAGAAGTTGATCTAAAAGGTGCTTGATTTCTGAGGTGAGAAACTGGGAAAGAACATGATTTCCTTATGGAAGTTTGTTTCTTATTTTAATGTAGCTATTTATTTATCTGTACAGCTATTTATATATATTTCACCCATTCGAAACCTAATAAGAACAATGATTAGTACTCACAGCCTTGAGTGCTACTTTTTTGTGTTACAGTATCAACACAGAATCAGACAACAGCATCAGACAAATGACACATCTTGCTGCAGGTTCAGAGCTCAGTGAGGAAGTCAGCGTCGGATTTCAAGATTAGCACTAGTGCTATTTGGTATTTCAGGTAACTTTTGTTCCCCAGACGAGTAGCTAGGCTGTGTTGGGCAGATCTAGCTGATGCTAAACCGATTTGTCTACTTCTTCAAGATACAAAGAGAACAAATCCTCAAAAGTCTGTTCTCAGTCAAAACACCAAGCTTCTAGTGGTGTTAGACTCTACAAACTATGGTGCTGACTTTTGAAACCAAATAGTTTTAACTTTGTGTAGCAGCTGCAGAGGTTTAGTTTTCAAACGCAGCAGCTTAACAGAGAGCTGCAAGGGAACTTTGCAGCAGTAATCAGACAGTGCTTCTAGCACCATGGCTAGCTTCGTCTTCTAAACCAACCTTCTCTGTGAAAAGGTTATTTTCTCGCTAATACTGTTCAAGGAGAAACTGTTGCTTCTACAAATACAAAACCAGCATGAAATATACCTTCTTATTGTTATGAATAAGAAGTTCCTTATGAAACTCCCTTCACCTGACTTGGAAGAACCTGGAAAACTTCTTTTTATGTTTCAGCTTTACTCTAACTGAGAAGTTCCTCTCACAAATGTATGTGAATCATAAGCCAGTTACATTTAACATGTTCCTGGACAAGTTCAGCCAGAAGTGACAATGAAAATCAAAAATATAAAATATCTTCTAACAATGTGTAATGCAAACATACATTTTGCGTGCCTAGTTTGGATTAAACCATCCTGAAGCCCAAAGACATTTAAATATTCTTCCACTGTTTACAAGAACAAAATTATAATAAAATTAGCACTTGGCTGCTGCCAGCATTGCACATGAAGTTCTCTGTAAACATAAATCTAAATGACCTAACATGCTAATTAAGTAGTCATCTGCATACAGCAAATGGTGCTTCATGGTGTGCAGTGGTTGTTTAGTTCCACCAGGTAGTTACACATACAAGGAGCTTATTGTCCATGATGTCAAATCTGCCAAGAGCTTTGTTCAGATCCACAACTTGTCCTACTTAGAATTCAGCATAAGATCAAATAATAAAAATCAACTTCAGTAAACATTTACCCATAGAAATAACATTAAATGAGTATGCTGTTCCTCTAAATATACATCATGCTGTACTTTGTGTGAGACTGTGAATGGAAATTCAGTTTACTTGTTGATGTTTTACTTGTTCAGTTTACTTGCAGCTGTTTTGAGAATTTCAGCATTCATTTCATCAAGAAAGTAAATATTTGCTACTGTTGTGGCTTAGCGTTATCTAGCAATTAAGTACCACACAGTCACTCACTCACCTTCACCTCTCCAGGAAGAGAGTCAGAGGAAAAGACAAGGAAAGCTTGTAAAGTTGAGATAAGAACTATTTAATAATATAAATGAAAATTACTTTGATACTAATACTAACAATACTACTAATAATAAGTAATTAAAACAATAGAAAAAAACAACTTATGATACCATAGCTCACCACCCACAGACCAACACATAGCCAGGTCCCAGATCAGTGAGAAAGCCAAGAGACCAAGCCTGAGAGCAAGGAGAAAACACCCTATTGATCTTCCACCCCACTAACAAAAGAAAACAAAAGAAAACTGCTCCCTTGCTAACAACCACGCCAAGAGCTAACAAAAGAGCTAAGGACCCAGCTATCAAGCTAGTCCAAATCCTTAACAACCCCTCAGGCCCCTTCTTGCTTCAGAACTTCACATGGGCACATGCAGCCTGACATACCATGTAATGAAACAAGTCTCTCGGCTGCTGTGAGCCAGCCAGCACTGTGTAGGAGTGGAGCTCATTCCTCCCAGAGACTAGCACATTCTCCACCCTTTGTTTCATACCATTTACATCATGCTCAAGTCCCACACTATTCCATAAATTCTCATTAACCAGCTCCTCTTTTCCCATCCCATCCCACACGGATAACATTTTCTTAGTCTATGAACCATCTGTCAAAATATCCATTTGTCCATGACTTCAGGTTCCATCAGGTGTGGGGGTAAGGGTTAGTTGCAGCAGTTTATGTCCATCATGCGATTTAATTCATGAGCTATTTTCCCCCAGAATCAAATCTCCTTGAGGCACACATCAGACTTGCCCATCTCCTCTCATTACCCACCAAGTGTGCCCAGGTTCTTGAGCAAAAGAAATCCCACGAATGGGTTTGCTTTGGCCAGAGGCAAGAGTAACCCAAACAATTTTTCCAACTTGCATCTTTTTCCTGACATGCATATTTTTAACATGCATTACAGGGACTACTACTGTAGAAGGATCCTACTACAGGATTTCCTCCTACAGTATGTAAAAGTTTTGATTGGGTGGGGCCAGAATGATTCTTGAGCAAAAGAAATCCCACGAATGGGTTTGCTTTGGCCAGAGGCAAGAGTAACCCAAACAATTTTTCCAACTTGCATCTTTTTCCTGACATGCATATTTTTAACATGCATTACAGGGACTACTACTGTAGAAGGATCCTACTACAGGATTTCCTCCTACAGTATGTAAAAGTTTTGATTGGGTGGGGCCAGAATGATTGGCAGATTCTCTGGTGTTGACTAACCAAATGGCTTTTGCTGAAAGTGTGTCCCAGTGTTTGAAAGTTCCTCCCCCCACTGCTCTCAGGGTGGTCTTTAACAGTCCATTGCACAGTTTGACCTTCCACGAGGCTGGTGCGTGGTAGGGGATGTGATACACCCACTCAGTGCCATGCTCTTTGGCACAAGTGTCTATGAGGCTATTTCAGAAATGAGTCCCATTGTCTGATTCAGTTCTTTCTGGGGTGTCATGTTGTCACAGAACTTGCTTCTCAAGGCCCGGGATAGTATTTCGGGCAGTGGCATGGGACACAGGATGTTTCCAGCCACCCAGTGGTTGCTTTCACCATGGTGAGCAGGTGGCACTTGCCCTTTCAGGTTTTGGGGAGTGTGATGTAGTCAGTTGGCCAGGTCTGCTCATATTTATATTACAACCATCGTCCTCCATACCAAAGAGGCTTTACCCTCTTGGCTTGTTTGATGGCAGCACGTGTTTCACATTCAAGAATAACCTGTGCAATAGCATCCATGGTCAAGTCCACCCCTTGATCACGAGCCCATCTCTATGTTGCATCTCTTCCTTGTTGACCTGAATTGTTATGGGCCCACCAACCTGTAAACAGTTCACTTTCATGTTGACAGTCCAGATCTACCTGACCCACTGCAATCTTAGCAGCCTGATCCACCTGCTGATTGTATCAGTGTTCTTCAGTGGCTCGACTTTTAGGTACATGGGCATCTATGTGACTCACTTTGACAACCAAGTTGTCTAGCTGGGAAGCAATATCTTGTCATAATGTGGCAGCCCAGACTGGTTTGCCTCTGCGCTGGTAGTTGCTCTCCTTCCTTCACTGTAGCCATCCCCATGGGGCATTTTCCACCATGCACGAGCCAGTATAGCAATAAAGCACTGACTATTTCTCTTGTTCAGCAG
>NW_010261043.1:10676-10936 GCF_000690775.1 Eurypyga helias
TACACTACAGCGGGAACCACCAGTGAACAGGGAATACTGCTTCTCATTTTCTGGCAATTGGTTGTACAAAGGGGTTTGTTCAGCACGTGTCACCTCCTCCCCTGGGGGCATTCTGAAGTCTGGCTTTCTGGCCAGTCCATGATCACTTCCAAGATTCCTGGGTGACTGGGATTTCCTATTCAACATAATTGTGTTATCAGGGTGACCCACTTACTCCAGGTAGCATCAATGGCATGATGCATAGAGGAGCCTCTGCCTTT
>NW_010261043.1:11339-11703 GCF_000690775.1 Eurypyga helias
TTGGAATATGCATCCTCCAGAAACCTGCAACACCTAGGAAAGCTGGTGTTTCCTTTTTCCTTGTTCATGGGGACATAGCCGTTATTTTGTTGAACACATCCTTTGGGATCTGGAGATGTCCATCTTGCCAGTTTACTCCTAAAAACTGGATCTCCTCTGCAGGTCCCTTGAACTTACTTTGGTTTATGGCAAAACTGGCTCCTAGAAGGATTTGGATGATCTTGTTCCCCTTCTCAAAAACTTTGTCTGTAGAACATGTTAGCAATGTCAGTGGTCGTGTACCATTTGTCTTCTTTTGACTCCAGCTCATACTGGAGTTCCAGTATGTCCGGCATGGCAGCACTCAGTGGCAGCGTGACTTCTT
>NW_010261043.1:12093-13292 GCF_000690775.1 Eurypyga helias
CTTGTTCCTATTGCGGCTTCTCTCAGCCTCCAACACAGTCAGTTGTTGAGATTCCACAGTCACACCAGAAATACTAATGGGTTGTACCCCATTATAGTCTGATGGCATGAGGGTACGTGGTGCACCCGTGTCCACTAGAGCTTTATACTCATGCGGCTCTGATGTGCCAGGCCATTGAATCCACTGGCATATGAGGATGGTGCATGCTGCATTAATTTCCACCATATGGGTCGTGTGCATCAAACTTCATCTGGATCTGTGAGTATCCATGCGTTGTTCAGGTTATGATAAACTGTCTCTAGCATGGTGGTCCATTTGTATGCGTGATGTGGCACACTTTCCTTAAAAGGTTACCTTTCCTTCATGCTTGTCAGGAGTCATCTCCAGAGGCTTACCTTTTGCGTCCTTGCTTTGTCAATGCCCCCTTCTCTGCCGAGTGACCCCAACTGCTTGGCTCCTCTGCCCTCTAACTTCATGCTACTGGCCCTGTTATCCCAGCAGCAGAGCCACCAGGTGATAATATGTTCACCTGGACAATGGCTAAAGTCTCTACAGGTATGCCCTAGCTCCCTCAGGGATAAAGATCAAGTAGTTACTACTGCTTCATCCTCTGCCTCTGGCTCCTGGGACAGCCCTGCTCCCATCTCCTTCTCCTTTGTCTCTGTCTCTTGGAACGGCCCCGCTACCTCGTCATCCTCTACCAGACAGACTGACTTGTGTGTCCATTTCTTTTTCTGTACTGGGGCAACTGACACCGGCACCGTTTGACAGTGACAATGGCACTGGCACACTGGGGTTGTTGGTGTGGAGCCACTGTGGGTGGTGGAGCTGACATGGGAGGTGAGGCCACTGCACTTGCAGCCGCACAGGCTCAGGTCGCTGCCCTCCCCGCTGCACGGGTCCACACCATCCCCCTTCACATTAGGGTAATCTGAGTGACTGCACAGACCCTGTCTCTGCCCTGACAATGGCAGTGGCACATGGGCGTTGTGTAAGTGGAGACATTTTGGGAGGTAGAGCTGTTGTGAGATGCTGACCCATGATGAGGACTTGCCGCAGCAGAAGGTGATGTGCTTGCCGTGGGAGATGGCATAGCCATGGTTGCAGCCACACAGCTTTGAGCAGCTTCCCTGTCTACCATGTGAATCCATGAGGCCCCCTTCACGTTAGAGCGATTCCAGTGGCTGCACAGAGCCTGC